>NW_027597140.1:85000-99030 GCF_964194155.1 Cetorhinus maximus | reverse complement strand
TGCCAGAAATTGCAACTTGACCCGTCGCCGGGCAGATTCGCTACTCTCTGCGGGAATACCCCCACCGGGTGCCGGGTAAAGGCCTCGGATCTGACCTCATGGACTTCCGTCTGTGCACGGATTTTGCTCTCGCGGGCCCAAGAGCCTCATTGCCCGGCCTGCCAATGCAACCCGAGGTCCATTGGCCTCATTGGTTAATTATTTCTCGAGAAAACACTTTGCCTCTCCGCCAGAGACTAAGTCCAATTGGTTAATCATTTCTCAAGGCCACAATTTGCCTGCCGTTCAGAGACTAAGTCCAATTGGTTAACCATTTCTCTTGAAAACACTTTGCCTCTCTGCCAGAGACTAAGTCCAATTGGTTAACCATTTCTCTTGAAAACACTTTGCCTCTCTGCCAGAGACTAAGTCCAATTGGTTAACCATTTCTCGTGAAAACACTTTGCCTCTCTGCCAGAGACTAAGTCCAATTGGTTATCCATTTCTCTGGAAAACACTTTGTCTCTCCGCCAGAGACTAAGTCCAACTGGTTAACCATTTCTCGTGAAAACACTTTGCCTCTCCGCCAGAGACTAAGTCCAATTGGTTAATCATTTCTCAAGGCCACAATTTGCCTGCCGTTCAGAGACCAAGTCCAATTGGTTAACCATTTCTCTTGAAAACACTTTGCCTCTCTGCCAGAGACGAAGTCCAATTGGTTAACCATTTCTCTTGAAAACACTTTGTCTCTCCGCCAGAGACTAAGTCCAATTGGTTAACCATTTCTCTTGAAAACACTTTGCCTCTCTGCCAGAGACTAAGTCCAATTGGTTAACCATTTCTCGTGAAAACACTTTGCCTCTCTGCCAGAGACTAAGTCCAATTGGTTATCCATTTCTCTTGAAAACACTTTGTCTCTCCGCCAGAGACTAAGTCCAATTGGTTAACCATTTCTCTGGAAAACACTTTGCCTCTCTGCCAGAGACTAAGTCCAATTGGTTAACCATTTCTCTGGAAAACACTTTGCCTCTCTGCCAGAGACTAAGTCCAATTGGTTAACCATTTCTCTTGAAAACACTTTGCCTCTCTGCCAGAGACTAAGTCCAATTGGTTAACCATTTCTCTTGAAAACACTTTGGCTCTCCGCCAGAGACTAAGTCCAATTGGTTAATCATTTCTCTTGAAAACACTTTGCCTCTCCGCCAGAGACTAAGTCCAATTGGTTAACCATTTCTCGTGAAAACACTTTGCCTCTCTGCCAGAGACTAAGTCCAACTGGTTAACCATTTCTCTTGAAAACACTTTGCCTCTCTGCCAGAGACTAAGTCCAATTGGTTAACCATTTCTCGTGAAAACACTTTGTCTCTCCGCCAGAGACTAAGTCCAATTGGTTAACCATTTCTCTTGAAAACACTTTGCCTCTCTGCCAGAGACTAAGTCCAATTGGTTAACCATTTCTCAGGGGCTCACCGAGGGCAATCTGTAACGTCTCGCGGGCCCGGGGGCCCCTTTGCACGGCCTGCCAATGCAATCCGAGCCGCACTGTCCTTCGTTTGGTTAACCATTTCTCAGGGGCACACCGAGGGCACCCTGCATTGTCTCGCGGGCCCGGAGGCCACTTTGCACGGCCTGCCAACGCAATGCGAGGTGCTTCGCCCTTGGCCGCCTTCCCGGCCGGCTTCGGGACGTTTCGGGGGCTCTCACCGGGGCAAATCCGGTCCCCCGGGCGATTAGGAGGCCTCCCCGGGCAGGCCCGGGCTTCAGGCCGCCGCTTTTCCATCCCGGCCGAAAGAGGCGAAAAATGCCGAAAATGGCCAAAAATGGCCGCCGGCAGGGCCTCTCGGTCGGTTTGGCGGCAGCCTGGGTCGGTCCCTGCAGACCTGGAGGCTCGAGAAGGTTTTTGGCGATGTCGACCGATTCTCGATTTGCCACCTCCTACTATTCTGCAGGTACCCCGCCAACCTCCCCTGCCGACAATTCCAACCGTAAGGTCGGGCGGTAGTCCTACCGACGAAGAGGCCCCAAAGCCCGCAAAACGCCATTTTGCCCTTTCCTCATCGGGACTTCCGCGGGGAACTCATTAACCAGCTCCATGAGTGGCATGCCAGAAATTGCAACTTGACCCGTCGCCGGGCAGATTCGCTACTCTCTGCGGGAATACCCCCACCGGGTGCCGGGTAAAGGCCTCGGATCTGACCTCATGGACTTCCGTCTGTGCACGGATTTTGCTCTCGCGGGCCCAAGAGCCTCATTGCCCGGCCTGCCAATGCAACCCGAGGTCCATTGGCCTCATTGGTTAATTATTTCTCGAGAAAACACTTTGCCTCTCCGCCAGAGACTAAGTCCAATTGGTTAATCATTTCTCAAGGCCACAATTTGCCTGCCGTTCAGAGACTAAGTCCAATTGGTTAACCATTTCTCTTGAAAACACTTTGCCTCTCTGCCAGAGACTAAGTCCAATTGGTTAACCATTTCTCTTGAAAACACTTTGCCTCTCTGCCAGAGACTAAGTCCAATTGGTTAACCATTTCTCGTGAAAACACTTTGCCTCTCTGCCAGAGACTAAGTCCAATTGGTTATCCATTTCTCTGGAAAACACTTTGTCTCTCCGCCAGAGACTAAGTCCAACTGGTTAACCATTTCTCGTGAAAACACTTTGCCTCTCCGCCAGAGACTAAGTCCAATTGGTTAATCATTTCTCAAGGCCACAATTTGCCTGCCGTTCAGAGACCAAGTCCAATTGGTTAACCATTTCTCTTGAAAACACTTTGCCTCTCTGCCAGAGACGAAGTCCAATTGGTTAACCATTTCTCTTGAAAACACTTTGTCTCTCCGCCAGAGACTAAGTCCAATTGGTTAACCATTTCTCTTGAAAACACTTTGCCTCTCTGCCAGAGACTAAGTCCAATTGGTTAACCATTTCTCGTGAAAACACTTTGCCTCTCTGCCAGAGACTAAGTCCAATTGGTTATCCATTTCTCTTGAAAACACTTTGTCTCTCCGCCAGAGACTAAGTCCAATTGGTTAACCATTTCTCTGGAAAACACTTTGCCTCTCTGCCAGAGACTAAGTCCAATTGGTTAACCATTTCTCTGGAAAACACTTTGCCTCTCTGCCAGAGACTAAGTCCAATTGGTTAACCATTTCTCTTGAAAACACTTTGCCTCTCTGCCAGAGACTAAGTCCAATTGGTTAACCATTTCTCTTGAAAACACTTTGGCTCTCCGCCAGAGACTAAGTCCAATTGGTTAATCATTTCTCTTGAAAACACTTTGCCTCTCCGCCAGAGACTAAGTCCAATTGGTTAACCATTTCTCGTGAAAACACTTTGCCTCTCTGCCAGAGACTAAGTCCAACTGGTTAACCATTTCTCTTGAAAACACTTTGCCTCTCTGCCAGAGACTAAGTCCAATTGGTTAACCATTTCTCGTGAAAACACTTTGTCTCTCCGCCAGAGACTAAGTCCAATTGGTTAACCATTTCTCGTGAAAACACTTTGCCTCTCTGCCAGAGACTAAGTCCAATTGGTTAACCATTTCTCAGGGGCTCACCGAGGGCAATCTGTAACGTCTCGCGGGCCCGGGGGCCCCTTTGCACGGCCTGCCAATGCAATCCGAGCCGCACTGTCCTTCGTTTGGTTAACCATTTCTCAGGGGCACACCGAGGGCACCCTGCATTGTCTCGCGGGCCCGGAGGCCACTTTGCACGGCCTGCCAACGCAATGCGAGGTGCTTCGCCCTTGGCCGCCTTCCCGGCCGGCTTCGGGACGTTTCGGGGGCTCTCACCGGGGCAAATCCGGTCCCCCGGGCGATTAGGAGGCCTCCCCGGGCAGGCCCGGGCTTCAGGCCGCCGCTTTTCCATCCCGGCCGAAAGAGGCGAAAAATGCCGAAAATGGCCAAAAATGGCCGCCGGCAGGGCCTCTCGGTCGGTTTGGCGGCAGCCTGGGTCGGTCCCTGCAGACCTGGAGGCTCGAGAAGGTTTTTGGCGATGTCGACCGATTCTCGATTTGCCACCTCCTACTATTCTGCAGGTACCCCGCCAACCTCCCCTGCCGACAATTCCAACCGTAAGGTCGGGCGGTAGTCCTACCGACGAAGAGGCCCCAAAGCCCGCAAAACGCCATTTTGCCCTTTCCTCATCGGGACTTCCGCGGGGAACTCATTAACCAGCTCCATGAGTGGCATGCCAGAAATTGCAACTTGACCCGTCGCCGGGCAGATTCGCTACTCTCTGCGGGAATACCCCCACCGGGTGCCGGGTAAAGGCCTCGGATCTGACCTCATGGACTTCCGTCTGTGCACGGATTTTGCTCTCGCGGGCCCAAGAGCCTCATTGCCCGGCCTGCCAATGCAACCCGAGGTCCATTGGCCTCATTGGTTAATTATTTCTCGAGAAAACACTTTGCCTCTCCGCCAGAGACTAAGTCCAATTGGTTAATCATTTCTCAAGGCCACAATTTGCCTGCCGTTCAGAGACTAAGTCCAATTGGTTAACCATTTCTCTTGAAAACACTTTGCCTCTCTGCCAGAGACTAAGTCCAATTGGTTAACCATTTCTCTTGAAAACACTTTGCCTCTCTGCCAGAGACTAAGTCCAATTGGTTAACCATTTCTCGTGAAAACACTTTGCCTCTCTGCCAGAGACTAAGTCCAATTGGTTATCCATTTCTCTGGAAAACACTTTGTCTCTCCGCCAGAGACTAAGTCCAACTGGTTAACCATTTCTCGTGAAAACACTTTGCCTCTCCGCCAGAGACTAAGTCCAATTGGTTAATCATTTCTCAAGGCCACAATTTGCCTGCCGTTCAGAGACCAAGTCCAATTGGTTAACCATTTCTCTTGAAAACACTTTGCCTCTCTGCCAGAGACGAAGTCCAATTGGTTAACCATTTCTCTTGAAAACACTTTGTCTCTCCGCCAGAGACTAAGTCCAATTGGTTAACCATTTCTCTTGAAAACACTTTGCCTCTCTGCCAGAGACTAAGTCCAATTGGTTAACCATTTCTCGTGAAAACACTTTGCCTCTCTGCCAGAGACTAAGTCCAATTGGTTATCCATTTCTCTTGAAAACACTTTGTCTCTCCGCCAGAGACTAAGTCCAATTGGTTAACCATTTCTCTGGAAAACACTTTGCCTCTCTGCCAGAGACTAAGTCCAATTGGTTAACCATTTCTCTGGAAAACACTTTGCCTCTCTGCCAGAGACTAAGTCCAATTGGTTAACCATTTCTCTTGAAAACACTTTGCCTCTCTGCCAGAGACTAAGTCCAATTGGTTAACCATTTCTCTTGAAAACACTTTGTCTCTCCGCCAGAGACTAAGTCCAATTGGTTAATCATTTCTCTTGAAAACACTTTGCCTCTCCGCCAGAGACTAAGTCCAATTGGTTAACCATTTCTCGTGAAAACACTTTGCCTCTCTGCCAGAGACTAAGTCCAACTGGTTAACCATTTCTCTTGAAAACACTTTGCCTCTCTGCCAGAGACTAAGTCCAATTGGTTAACCATTTCTCGTGAAAACACTTTGTCTCTCCGCCAGAGACTAAGTCCAATTGGTTAACCATTTCTCGTGAAAACACTTTGCCTCTCTGCCAGAGACTAAGTCCAATTGGTTAACCATTTCTCAGGGGCTCACCGAGGGCAATCTGTAACGTCTCGCGGGCCCGGGGGCCCCTTTGCACGGCCTGCCAATGCAATCCGAGCCGCACTGTCCTTCGTTTGGTTAACCATTTCTCAGGGGCACACCGAGGGCACCCTGCATTGTCTCGCGGGCCCGGAGGCCACTTTGCACGGCCTGCCAACGCAATGCGAGGTGCTTCGCCCTTGGCCGCCTTCCCGGCCGGCTTCGGGACGTTTCGGGGGCTCTCACCGGGGCAAATCCGGTCCCCCGGGCGATTAGGAGGCCTCCCCGGGCAGGCCCGGGCTTCAGGCCGCCGCTTTTCCATCCCGGCCGAAAGAGGCGAAAAATGCCGAAAATGGCCAAAAATGGCCGCCGGCAGGGCCTCTCGGTCGGTTTGGCGGCAGCCTGGGTCGGTCCCTGCAGACCTGGAGGCTCGAGAAGGTTTTTGGCGATGTCGACCGATTCTCGATTTGCCACCTCCTACTATTCTGCAGGTACCCCGCCAACCTCCCCTGCCGACAATTCCAACCGTAAGGTCGGGCGGTAGTCCTACCGACGAAGAGGCCCCAAAGCCCGCAAAACGCCATTTTGCCCTTTCCTCATCGGGACTTCCGCGGGGAACTCATTAACCAGCTCCATGAGTGGCATGCCAGAAATTGCAACTTGACCCGTCGCCGGGCAGATTCGCTACTCTCTGCGGGAATACCCCCACCGGGTGCCGGGTAAAGGCCTCGGATCTGACCTCATGGACTTCCGTCTGTGCACGGATTTTGCTCTCGCGGGCCCAAGAGCCTCATTGCCCGGCCTGCCAATGCAACCCGAGGTCCATTGGCCTCATTGGTTAATTATTTCTCGAGAAAACACTTTGCCTCTCCGCCAGAGACTAAGTCCAATTGGTTAATCATTTCTCAAGGCCACAATTTGCCTGCCGTTCAGAGACTAAGTCCAATTGGTTAACCATTTCTCTTGAAAACACTTTGCCTCTCTGCCAGAGACTAAGTCCAATTGGTTAACCATTTCTCTTGAAAACACTTTGCCTCTCTGCCAGAGACTAAGTCCAATTGGTTAACCATTTCTCGTGAAAACACTTTGCCTCTCTGCCAGAGACTAAGTCCAATTGGTTATCCATTTCTCTGGAAAACACTTTGTCTCTCCGCCAGAGACTAAGTCCAACTGGTTAACCATTTCTCGTGAAAACACTTTGCCTCTCCGCCAGAGACTAAGTCCAATTGGTTAATCATTTCTCAAGGCCACAATTTGCCTGCCGTTCAGAGACCAAGTCCAATTGGTTAACCATTTCTCTTGAAAACACTTTGCCTCTCTGCCAGAGACGAAGTCCAATTGGTTAACCATTTCTCTTGAAAACACTTTGTCTCTCCGCCAGAGACTAAGTCCAATTGGTTAACCATTTCTCTGGAAAACACTTTGCCTCTCTGCCAGAGACTAAGTCCAATTGGTTAACCATTTCTCGTGAAAACACTTTGCCTCTCTGCCAGAGACTAAGTCCAATTGGTTATCCATTTCTCTTGAAAACACTTTGTCTCTCCGCCAGAGACTAAGTCCAATTGGTTAACCATTTCTCTTGAAAACACTTTGCCTCTCTGCCAGAAACTAAGTCCAATTGGTTAACCATTTCTCGTGAAAACACTTTGCCTCTCTGCCAGAGACTAAGTCCAATTGGTTATCCATTTCTCTTGAAAACACTTTGTCTCTCCGCCAGAGACTAAGTCCAATTGGTTAACCATTTCTCTTGAAAACACTTTGCCTCTCTGCCAGAGACTAAGTCCAATTGGTTAATCATTTCTCTTGAAAACACTTTGCCTCTCCGCCAGAGACTAAGTCCAATTGGTTAACCATTTCTCGTGAAAACACTTTGCCTCTCTGCCAGAGACTAAGTCCAATTGGTTAACCATTTCTCTTGAAAACACTTTGTCTCTCTGCCAGAGACTAAGTCCAATTGGTTAACCATTTCTCAGGGGCACACCGAGGGCAACCTGTAACGTCTCGCGGGCCCGGGGGCCCCTTTGCACGGCCTGCCAATGCAATCCGAGGCGCACTGTCCTTCGTTTGGTTAACCATTTCTCAGGGGCACACCGAGGGCACCCTGCATTGTCTCGCGGGCCCGGAGGCCACTTTGCACGGCCTGCCAATGCAATCCGAGGTCCTTCGCCCTTGGCCGCCTTCCCGGCCGGCTTCGGGACGTTTCGGGGGCTCTCACCGGGGCAAATCCGGTCCCCCGGGCGATTAGGAGGCCTCCCCGGGCAGGCCCGGGCTTCAGGCCGCCGCTTTTCCATCCCGGCCGAAAGAGGCGAAAAATGCCGAAAATGGCCAAAAATGGCCGCCGGCAGGGCCTCTCGGTCGGTTTGGCGGCAGCCTGGGTCGGTCCCTGCAGACCTGGAGGCTCGAGAAGGTTTTTGGCGATGTCGACCGATTCTCGATTTGCCACCTCCTACTATTCTGCAGGTACCCCGCCAACCTCCCCTGCCGACAATTCCAACCGTAAGGTCGGGCGGTAGTCCTACCGACGAAGAGGCCCCAAAGCCCGCAAAACGCCATTTTGCCCTTTCCTCATCGGGACTTCCGAGGGGAACTCATTAACCAGCTCCATGAGTGGCATGCCAGAAATTGCAACTTGACCCGTCGCCGGGCAGATTCGCTACTCTCTGCGGGAATACCCCCACCGGGTGCCGGGTAAAGGCCTCGGATCTGACCTCATGGACTTCCGTCTGTGCACGGATTTTGCTCTCGCGGGCCCAAGAGCCACATTGCCCGGCCTGCCAATGCAACCCGAGGTCCATTGGCCTCATTGGTTAATTATTTCTCGAGAAAACACTTTGCCTCTCTGCCAGAGACTAAGTCCAATTGGTTAACCATTTCTCAGGGGCACAGTTTGCCTGCCGTTCAGAGACTAAGTCCAATTGGTTAACCATTTCTCAGGAAAACACTTTGCCTCTCTGCCAGAGACTAAGTCCAATTGGTTAACCATTTCTCGTGAAAACACTTTGCCTCTCTGCCAGAGACTAAGTCCAATTGGTTAACCATTTCTCTTGAAAACACTTTGTCTCTCCGCCAGAGACTAAGTCCAATTGGTTAATCATTTCTCTTGAAAACACTTTGCCTCTCCGCCAGAGACTAAGTCCAATTGGTTAACCATTTCTCGTGAAAACACTTTGCCTCTCTGCCAGAGACTAAGTCCAATTGGTTAACCATTTCTCTTGAAAACACTTTGCCTCTCTGCCAGAGACTAAGTCCAATTGGTTAACCATTTCTCGTGAAAACACTTTGCCTCTCCGCCAGAGACTAAGTCCAATTGGTTAACCATTTCTCAGGGGCACACCGAGGGCAATCTGTAACGTCTCGCGGGCCCGGGGGCCCCTTTGCACGGCCTGCCAATGCAATCCGAGGCCCACTGTCCTTCGTTTGGTTAACCATTTCTCAGGGGCACACCGAGGGCACCCTGCATTGTCTCGCGGGCCCGGAGGCCACTTTGCACGGCCTGCCAACGCAATGCGAGGTGCTTCGCCCTTGGCCGCCTTCCCGGCCGGCTTCGGGGCGTTTCGGGGGCTCTCACCGGGGCAAATCCGGTCCCCCGGGCGATTAGGAGGCTTCCCCGGGCAGGCCCGGGCTTCAGGCCGCCGCTTTTCCATCCCGGCCGAAAGAGGCGAAAAATGCCGAAAATGGCCAAAAATGGCCGCCGGCAGGGCCTGTCGGTCGGTTTGGCGGCAGCCTGGGTCGGTCCCTGCAGACCTGGAGGCTCGAGAAGGCGTTTGGCGATGTCGACCGATTCTCGATTTGCCACCTCCTACTATTCTGCAGGTACCCCGCCAACCTCCCCTGCCGACAATTCCAACCGTAAGTTCGGGCGGTAGTCCTACCGACGAAGAGGCCCCAAAGCCCGCAAAACGCCATTTTTCCCTTTCCTCATCGGGACTTCCGAGGGGAACTCATGAACCAGCTCCAGGCGTGGCATGCCAGAAATTGCAACTTGACCCGTCGCCGGGCGCACTCGCTGCTCTTTGCGGGAATACCCCCACCGGGCGCCGGGTAAGAGCCTCGGATCTGACCTCATGGGCTTCCGTCCTCGCACGGATTTTGCTCTCCCGGGCCCAGGGGCCACTTTCCCCGGCCTTGCGAAGGCAATCGGAGGTGCTTCGCCCTCGAAACCGCCTTCCCGGCCGGCTTCGGGACGTTTCCGGGGCAAATCCGGTCCCGCGGGCGAAGGGGAGCCTTCCCCGGGCACGCCCGGGCTTCAGGCCGCCGCTTTCCGTGACCTACCGAAAGACGCGAAAAATGCCGAAAATGGCCAAAAATGGCCGCCCGGCACGGCCTCGCGGTCGGTTTGGGGGCAGCCTGGGTCGGTCCCTGCAGACCTGGAGGCTCGAGAAGGCACTTGGCGATGTCGACCGATTCTCGATTTGCCACCTCCTACTATTCTGCAGGTACCCCGCCAACCTCCCCAGCCAACAAATCGCAAATGCCGATCGGCGGGTGACCGTCCGGTAGTCATGCCGACGAAGAGGCACCTAGGCCCCGCAAACGCTTCCAAATCCGACCCCATCCCGGACCGGTTCTTTTTTAAAAAAGGCTCCCAGGACTCCGGATTTTTTCCTGCCGCACTCGGGACCACCCGACGGACACGAAACCGGGAACCTTTCCCCGGTCCGACCCTCCTCGGCCCGGCCAGCCGACGTCGAAGCGGCCGACTGGTTAATGATTTCACCCTGCTCCGACGTGACGCGTTTTCCAACCGCGCATGCGCGGCTCTGCCTCCCGAACCGCCCCCTCACGTGAGGGCTCTGGGTCCGCCCCCCGGCAGCCATTTCCTCCTGCCGGTCCGTTATTTTACGCCGTTTTTCGCCCTCCAGCCCTGCCGGAATGCTGCCTGCTCGCTGGTTAACCATTTCGCTCCCTGCACTTCGGCTTCTGCCCTGCTGGGGAAGCCCGCTGCTGCCTCTAACCGTACTCACGGGCGGGCGGCTCTGCTGCGCGGCCTCCGGCCACGCCCCCTCACCTGGTTTGCTGGGAACCCGCCCCCGGCAGCCTGTTACTCGTGCCGGTTCGGTCTTATCGGCCCTTTTTGCACCTTCCCTGCCTGCTGGCATGCTTCGGCTCACCGGTCAACCGGTTCCCCGTTCTCCACTTAGACTTTTGAGCTGCGGGGCTGGTCTGCCGCGAACTGCACCCGTATTACGGGGCGGGCGGCTCTACTGCCCGTACGGCTGCCCTGCCTGTTAACTGGTTAACCGTTTCCCCGTCCAAGTACTTCGTCCCTGGACCTGCCGGTGTGTTCTGCAGCTAACTGCACCCGTATTACGGGGCGGGACGCTCCGCTTACCGGCCGGCTGCCATGCCTGCTTAACTGGTCAACCATTTACTCACATATACTTAGCCCCTGGAGCTGCTGGGCTGGTCGGCGACCTAACTGCACCCTTGTTGCCGGGAGGTCGGCACTAATTGCCGGCCGGCCGGCTGCCCTGCCTGCTAACTGGTAAACCCTTTACCCACATGTACTTAGCCCCTGGATACTGATGGGCTGTTCTGCACCTAACTGCACCCTGATTAGCGGGCGGGCGGCTGTAATTGCCGGCCGGCTGCTCTGCCTGCTAACTGGTTAACCATTGACCCACATGTACTTAGCCCCTGGAAACAGAGGGGCTGTTCTGCACCTAACTGCACCCTTATTAGCGGGCGGACAGGCGGCCGGCTCTAATTACCGGCCGGCCGGCTGCCCTGCCTGCTAACTGGTTAACCATTTACCCACATGTACTTAGCCCCTGGAAACTGATGGGCTGTTCTGCACCTAACTGCACCCTTATTAGCGGGCGGACAGGCGGCCGGCTCTAATTACCGGCCGGCCGGCTGCCCTGCCTGCTAACTGGTTCACCATTTACCCACATGTCCTTAGCCCCTGGATACTGATGGGCTGTTCTGCACCTAACTGCACCCTGATTAGCGGGCGGGCGGCTCTAATTGCCGGCCGGCTGCTCTGCCTGCTAACTGGTTAACCATTGACCCACATGTACTTAGCCCCTGGAAACTGAGGGGCTGTTCTGCACCTAACTGCACCCTTACTAGCGGGCGGACAGGCGGCCGGCTCTAATTACCGGCCGGCCGGCTGCCCTGCCTTGCTAACTGGTTAACCATTTACCCACATGTACTTAGCCCCTGGAAACTGATGGGCTGTCCTGCACCTAACTGCACCCTTACTAGCGGGCGGGCGGCTGTAATTAGCGGCCGGCTGCCCTGCCTGCTAACTGGTTCATCATTTACCCACATGTACTTAGCCCCTGGAGCTGCTGGGCTGGTCGGCACCTAACTGCAGCCCTATGGCCGGGAGGTCGGCTCTAATTACCGGCCGGCCGGCTGCCCTGCCTGCTAACTGGTTAATCATTTACCCACATGTACTTAGCCCCTGGAGCTGCTGGGCTGGTCGGCACCTAACTGCACCCGTAATGGCCGGGAGGTCGGCTCTAATTACCGGCCGGCTGCCCTGCCTGCTAACTGGTTAACCATTTACCCACATGTACTTAGCCCCTGGAGCTGATGGGCTGTTCTGCACCGAACTGCACCCTGATTAGCGGGCGGGCGGCTCTAATTGCCGGCCGGCTGCCCTGCCTGCTAACTGGTTAACCATTTACCCGCATGTACTTAGCCCCTGGAGCTGCTGGGCTGGCCGGCACCTAACTGCACCCTTATCACCGGGCGGGCGGCTCTAATTACCGGCCGGCCGGCTGCCCTGCCTGCTAACTGGTTCACCATTTACCCACATGTACTTAGCCCCTGGAGCTGCTGGGCTGGCCGGCACCTAACTGCACCCTTATCACCGGGCGGGCGGCTCTAATTACCGGCCGGCCGGCTGCCCTGCCTGCTAACTGGTTAACCATTTACCCACATGTACTTAGCCCCTGGAAGCTGATGGGCTGTTCTGCACCTAACTGCACCCTGATTAGCGGGCGGGCGGCTGTAATTGCCGGCCGGCTGCATTGCCTGCTAACTGGTTAACCATTGACCCACATGTACTTAGCCCCTGGAAACAGAGGGGCTGTTCTGCACCTAACTGCACCCTTAATAGCGGGCGGACAGGCGGACGGCTCTAATTACCGGCCGGCCGGCTGCCCTGCCTGCTAACTGGTTAACCATTTACCCACATGTACTTAGCCCCTGGAAACTGATGGGCTGTTCTGCACCATACTGCACCCTTATTAGCGGGCGGACAGGCGGCCGGCTCTAATTACCGGCCGGCCGGCTGCCCTGCCTGCTAACTGGTTCACCATTTACCCACATGTCCTTAGCCCCTGGAAGCTGATGGGCTGTTCTGCACCTAACTGCACCCTTATTAGCGGGCGGGCGGGCGGCTCTAATTGCCGGCCGGCTGCTCTGCCTGCTAACTGGTTAACCATTGACCCACATGTACTTAGCCCCTGGAGCTGATGGGCTGTTCTGCACCTAACTGCACCTTGATTAGCGGGCGGGCGGCTCTAATTGCCGGCCGGCTGCTCTGCCTGCTAACTGGTTAACCATTTACCCACATGTACTTAGCCCCTGGAAAATGATGGGCTGTTCTGCACCTATCTGCACCCTGATTAGCGGGCGGGCGGCTCTAATTGCCGGCCGGCTGCTCTGCCTGCTGACTGGTTAACCATTTACCCACATGTACTTAGCCCCTGGAGCTGCTGGGCCTGTCGGCACCTAACTGCACCCTTATCACCGGGCGGGTGGCTCTATTTACCGGCCGGCTGCTCTGCCTGCTAACTGGTTAATCATTTACCCACATGTACTTAGCCCCAGGAGCTGCTGGGCTGGTCGGCACCTAACTGCAGCCCTATGGCCCGGCGGGCGGCCTCAATTACCGGCCGGCTTCCCTGCCTGCTAACTGGTTAACCATTTACCCACATGTACTTAGCCCCTGGAGCTGCTGGGCTGTTCGGCACCTAACTGCACCCGTATGGCCGGGAGGTCGGCTATAATTACCGGCCGGTTGCCCTGCCTGCTAACTGGTTAACCATTTACCCACATGTACTTAGCCCCTGGAGCTGCTGGGCTGTTCGGCACCTAACTGCACCCGTATGGCCGGGAGGTCGGCTATAATTACCGGCCGGTTGCCCTGCCTGCTAACTGGTTAATCATTTACCCACATGCACTTCGCCCCTGGAGCTGCTGGGCTGGTCGGCACCTAACTGCAGCCCTATGGCCGGGCGGGCGGCTCCAATTACCGGCCGGCTGCCCTGCCTGCTAACTGGTTAACCATTTACCCACACGTACTTAGCCCCTGGAGCTGCTGGGCTGGTCGGCACCTAACTGCACCCGTATGGCCGGGAGGTCGGCTCTAATTACCGGCCGGCCGGCTGCCCTGCCTGCTAACTGGTTAACCGTTTACCCACCCGTACTTAGCCCCTGGAGCTGCTGGGCTGGTCGGCACCTAACTGCACCCTTA
>NW_027597140.1:57500-72500 GCF_964194155.1 Cetorhinus maximus | reverse complement strand
AAAATCTCCGGGTACCCCGCCAACCTCCCCTGCCAACAATTGCAACCGTAAGGTCGGGCGGTAGGCCTACCGTCCAGGAGGCCCCAAAGCCCGCAAAACGCCATTTTGCCATTTTCTCATCGGGACTTCCGAGGGGAACTCATTAACGAGCTCCAGGAGTGGTATGCCAGAAATTGCAACTTGACCCGTCGCCGGGCACACCCGCTACTCTCTGCGGGAATACCCCCACCGGGTGCCGGGTAAAGGCCTCGGATCTGACCTCATGGACTTCCGTCTGCGCACGGATTTTGCTCTCGCGGGCGCAAGAGCCACTTTCCACGGCCTGCCAACGCAATCCGAAGTGCATTGGCCAACCATTACAACGGGAAACACTTTGCCTCTCCGCCAGAGACTAAGTCCAATTGGTTAACCATTTCTCAGGAAAACACTTTGCCTCTCTGCCAGAGACTAAGTCCAATTGGTTAATCATTTCTCAAGGCCGCAATTTGCCTGCCGTTCAGAGACCAAGTCCAATTGGTTAACCATTTCTCTTGAAAACACTTTGCCTCTCTGCCAGAGACTAAGTCCAATTGGTTAACCATTTCTCTTGAAAACACTTTGTCTCTCCGCCAGAGACTAAGTCCAATTGGTTAACCATTTCTCTTGAAAACACTTTGCCTCTCTGCCAGAGACTAAGTCCAATTGGTTAACCATTTCTCGTGAAAACACTTTGCCTCTCTGCCAGAGACTAAGTCCAATTGGTTATCCATTTCTCTTGAAAACACTTTGTCTCTCCGCCAGAGACTAAGTCCAATTGGTTAACCATTTCTCTGGAAAACACTTTGCCTCTCTGCCAGAGACTAAGTCCAATTGGTTAACCATTTCTCTTGAAAACACTTTGCCTCTCTGCCAGAGACTAAGTCCAATTGGTTAACCATTTCTCTTGAAAACACTTTGTCTCTCCGCCAGAGACTAAGTCCAATTGGTTAACCATTTCTCTTGAAAACACTTTGCCTCTCTGCCAGAGACTAAGTCCAATTGGTTAACCATTTCTCAGGAGCTCACCGAGGGCAATCTGTAACGTCTCGCGGGCCCGGGGGCCCCTTTGCACGGCCTGCCAATGCAATCCGAGCCGCACTGTCCTTCGTTTGGTTAACCATTTCTCAGGGGCACACCGAGGGCACCCTGCATTGTCTCGCGGGCCCGGAGGCCACTTTGCACGGCCTGCCAACGCAATGCGAGGTGCTTCGCCCTTGGCCGCCTTCCCGGCCGGCTTCGGGACGTTTCGGGGGCTCTCACCGGGGCAAATCCGGTCCCCCGGGCGATTAGGAGGCCTCCCCGGGCAGGCCCGGGCTTCAGGCCGCCGCTTTTCCATCCCGGCCGAAAGAGGCGAAAAATGCCGAAAATGGCCAAAAATGGCCGCCGGCAGGGCCTCTCGGTCGGTTTGGCGGCAGCCTGGGTCGGTCCCTGCAGACCTGGAGGCTCGAGAAGGTTTTTGGCGATGTCGACCGATTCTCGATTTGCCACCTCCTACTATTCTGCAGGTACCCCGCCAACCTCCCCTGCCGACAATTCCAACCGTAAGGTCGGGCGGTAGTCCTACCGACGAAGAGGCCCCAAAGCCCGCAAAACGCCATTTTGCCCTTTCCTCATCGGGACTTCCGCGGGGAACTCATTAACCAGCTCCATGAGTGGCATGCCAGAAATTGCAACTTGACCCGTCGCCGGGCAGATTCGCTACTCTCTGCGGGAATACCCCCACCGGGTGCCGGGTAAAGGCCTCGGATCTGACCTCATGGACTTCCGTCTGTGCACGGATTTTGCTCTCGCGGGCCCAAGAGCCTCATTGCCCGGCCTGCCAATGCAACCCGAGGTCCATTGGCCTCATTGGTTAATTATTTCTCGAGAAAACACTTTGCCTCTCCGCCAGAGACTAAGTCCAATTGGTTAATCATTTCTCAAGGCCACAATTTGCCTGCCGTTCAGAGACTAAGTCCAATTGGTTAACCATTTCTCTTGAAAACACTTTGCCTCTCTGCCAGAGACTAAGTCCAATTGGTTAACCATTTCTCTTGAAAACACTTTGCCTCTCTGCCAGAGACTAAGTCCAATTGGTTAACCATTTCTCGTGAAAACACTTTGCCTCTCTGCCAGAGACTAAGTCCAATTGGTTATCCATTTCTCTGGAAAACACTTTGTCTCTCCGCCAGAGACTAAGTCCAACTGGTTAACCATTTCTCGTGAAAACACTTTGCCTCTCCGCCAGAGACTAAGTCCAATTGGTTAATCATTTCTCAAGGCCACAATTTGCCTGCCGTTCAGAGACCAAGTCCAATTGGTTAACCATTTCTCTTGAAAACACTTTGCCTCTCTGCCAGAGACGAAGTCCAATTGGTTAACCATTTCTCTTGAAAACACTTTGTCTCTCCGCCAGAGACTAAGTCCAATTGGTTAACCATTTCTCTTGAAAACACTTTGCCTCTCTGCCAGAGACTAAGTCCAATTGGTTAACCATTTCTCGTGAAAACACTTTGCCTCTCTGCCAGAGACTAAGTCCAATTGGTTATCCATTTCTCTTGAAAACACTTTGTCTCTCCGCCAGAGACTAAGTCCAATTGGTTAACCATTTCTCTGGAAAACACTTTGCCTCTCTGCCAGAGACTAAGTCCAATTGGTTAACCATTTCTCTGGAAAACACTTTGCCTCTCTGCCAGAGACTAAGTCCAATTGGTTAACCATTTCTCTTGAAAACACTTTGCCTCTCTGCCAGAGACTAAGTCCAATTGGTTAACCATTTCTCTTGAAAACACTTTGTCTCTCCGCCAGAGACTAAGTCCAATTGGTTAATCATTTCTCTTGAAAACACTTTGCCTCTCCGCCAGAGACTAAGTCCAATTGGTTAACCATTTCTCGTGAAAACACTTTGCCTCTCTGCCAGAGACTAAGTCCAACTGGTTAACCATTTCTCTTGAAAACACTTTGCCTCTCTGCCAGAGACTAAGTCCAATTGGTTAACCATTTCTCGTGAAAACACTTTGTCTCTCCGCCAGAGACTAAGTCCAATTGGTTAACCATTTCTCGTGAAAACACTTTGCCTCTCTGCCAGAGACTAAGTCCAATTGGTTAACCATTTCTCAGGGGCTCACCGAGGGCAATCTGTAACGTCTCGCGGGCCCGGGGGCCCCTTTGCACGGCCTGCCAATGCAATCCGAGCCGCACTGTCCTTCGTTTGGTTAACCATTTCTCAGGGGCACACCGAGGGCACCCTGCATTGTCTCGCGGGCCCGGAGGCCACTTTGCACGGCCTGCCAACGCAATGCGAGGTGCTTCGCCCTTGGCCGCCTTCCCGGCCGGCTTCGGGACGTTTCGGGGGCTCTCACCGGGGCAAATCCGGTCCCCCGGGCGATTAGGAGGCCTCCCCGGGCAGGCCCGGGCTTCAGGCCGCCGCTTTTCCATCCCGGCCGAAAGAGGCGAAAAATGCCGAAAATGGCCAAAAATGGCCGCCGGCAGGGCCTCTCGGTCGGTTTGGCGGCAGCCTGGGTCGGTCCCTGCAGACCTGGAGGCTCGAGAAGGTTTTTGGCGATGTCGACCGATTCTCGATTTGCCACCTCCTACTATTCTGCAGGTACCCCGCCAACCTCCCCTGCCGACAATTCCAACCGTAAGGTCGGGCGGTAGTCCTACCGACGAAGAGGCCCCAAAGCCCGCAAAACGCCATTTTGCCCTTTCCTCATCGGGACTTCCGCGGGGAACTCATTAACCAGCTCCATGAGTGGCATGCCAGAAATTGCAACTTGACCCGTCGCCGGGCAGATTCGCTACTCTCTGCGGGAATACCCCCACCGGGTGCCGGGTAAAGGCCTCGGATCTGACCTCATGGACTTCCGTCTGTGCACGGATTTTGCTCTCGCGGGCCCAAGAGCCTCATTGCCCGGCCTGCCAATGCAACCCGAGGTCCATTGGCCTCATTGGTTAATTATTTCTCGAGAAAACACTTTGCCTCTCCGCCAGAGACTAAGTCCAATTGGTTAATCATTTCTCAAGGCCACAATTTGCCTGCCGTTCAGAGACTAAGTCCAATTGGTTAACCATTTCTCTTGAAAACACTTTGCCTCTCTGCCAGAGACTAAGTCCAATTGGTTAACCATTTCTCTTGAAAACACTTTGCCTCTCTGCCAGAGACTAAGTCCAATTGGTTAACCATTTCTCGTGAAAACACTTTGCCTCTCTGCCAGAGACTAAGTCCAATTGGTTATCCATTTCTCTGGAAAACACTTTGTCTCTCCGCCAGAGACTAAGTCCAACTGGTTAACCATTTCTCGTGAAAACACTTTGCCTCTCCGCCAGAGACTAAGTCCAATTGGTTAATCATTTCTCAAGGCCACAATTTGCCTGCCGTTCAGAGACCAAGTCCAATTGGTTAACCATTTCTCTTGAAAACACTTTGCCTCTCTGCCAGAGACGAAGTCCAATTGGTTAACCATTTCTCTTGAAAACACTTTGTCTCTCCGCCAGAGACTAAGTCCAATTGGTTAACCATTTCTCTTGAAAACACTTTGCCTCTCTGCCAGAGACTAAGTCCAATTGGTTAACCATTTCTCGTGAAAACACTTTGCCTCTCTGCCAGAGACTAAGTCCAATTGGTTATCCATTTCTCTTGAAAACACTTTGTCTCTCCGCCAGAGACTAAGTCCAATTGGTTAACCATTTCTCTGGAAAACACTTTGCCTCTCTGCCAGAGACTAAGTCCAATTGGTTAACCATTTCTCTGGAAAACACTTTGCCTCTCTGCCAGAGACTAAGTCCAATTGGTTAACCATTTCTCTTGAAAACACTTTGCCTCTCTGCCAGAGACTAAGTCCAATTGGTTAACCATTTCTCTTGAAAACACTTTGTCTCTCCGCCAGAGACTAAGTCCAATTGGTTAATCATTTCTCTTGAAAACACTTTGCCTCTCCGCCAGAGACTAAGTCCAATTGGTTAACCATTTCTCGTGAAAACACTTTGCCTCTCTGCCAGAGACTAAGTCCAACTGGTTAACCATTTCTCTTGAAAACACTTTGCCTCTCTGCCAGAGACTAAGTCCAATTGGTTAACCATTTCTCGTGAAAACACTTTGTCTCTCCGCCAGAGACTAAGTCCAATTGGTTAACCATTTCTCTTGAAAACACTTTGCCTCTCTGCCAGAGACTAAGTCCAATTGGTTAACCATTTCTCAGGGGCTCACCGAGGGCAATCTGTAACGTCTCGCGGGCCCGGGGGCCCCTTTGCACGGCCTGCCAATGCAATCCGAGCCGCACTGTCCTTCGTTTGGTTAACCATTTCTCAGGGGCACACCGAGGGCACCCTGCATTGTCTCGCGGGCCCGGAGGCCACTTTGCACGGCCTGCCAACGCAATGCGAGGTGCTTCGCCCTTGGCCGCCTTCCCGGCCGGCTTCGGGACGTTTCGGGGGCTCTCACCGGGGCAAATCCGGTCCCCCGGGCGATTAGGAGGCCTCCCCGGGCAGGCCCGGGCTTCAGGCCGCCGCTTTTCCATCCCGGCCGAAAGAGGCGAAAAATGCCGAAAATGGCCAAAAATGGCCGCCGGCAGGGCCTCTCGGTCGGTTTGGCGGCAGCCTGGGTCGGTCCCTGCAGACCTGGAGGCTCGAGAAGGTTTTTGGCGATGTCGACCGATTCTCGATTTGCCACCTCCTACTATTCTGCAGGTACCCCGCCAACCTCCCCTGCCGACAATTCCAACCGTAAGGTCGGGCGGTAGTCCTACCGACGAAGAGGCCCCAAAGCCCGCAAAACGCCATTTTGCCCTTTCCTCATCGGGACTTCCGCGGGGAACTCATTAACCAGCTCCATGAGTGGCATGCCAGAAATTGCAACTTGACCCGTCGCCGGGCAGATTCGCTACTCTCTGCGGGAATACCCCCACCGGGTGCCGGGTAAAGGCCTCGGATCTGACCTCATGGACTTCCGTCTGTGCACGGATTTTGCTCTCGCGGGCCCAAGAGCCTCATTGCCCGGCCTGCCAATGCAACCCGAGGTCCATTGGCCTCATTGGTTAATTATTTCTCGAGAAAACACTTTGCCTCTCCGCCAGAGACTAAGTCCAATTGGTTAATCATTTCTCAAGGCCACAATTTGCCTGCCGTTCAGAGACTAAGTCCAATTGGTTAACCATTTCTCTTGAAAACACTTTGCCTCTCTGCCAGAGACTAAGTCCAATTGGTTAACCATTTCTCTTGAAAACACTTTGCCTCTCTGCCAGAGACTAAGTCCAATTGGTTAACCATTTCTCGTGAAAACACTTTGCCTCTCTGCCAGAGACTAAGTCCAATTGGTTATCCATTTCTCTGGAAAACACTTTGTCTCTCCGCCAGAGACTAAGTCCAACTGGTTAACCATTTCTCGTGAAAACACTTTGCCTCTCCGCCAGAGACTAAGTCCAATTGGTTAATCATTTCTCAAGGCCACAATTTGCCTGCCGTTCAGAGACCAAGTCCAATTGGTTAACCATTTCTCTTGAAAACACTTTGCCTCTCTGCCAGAGACGAAGTCCAATTGGTTAACCATTTCTCTTGAAAACACTTTGTCTCTCCGCCAGAGACTAAGTCCAATTGGTTAACCATTTCTCTTGAAAACACTTTGCCTCTCTGCCAGAGACTAAGTCCAATTGGTTAACCATTTCTCGTGAAAACACTTTGCCTCTCTGCCAGAGACTAAGTCCAATTGGTTATCCATTTCTCTTGAAAACACTTTGTCTCTCCGCCAGAGACTAAGTCCAATTGGTTAACCATTTCTCTGGAAAACACTTTGCCTCTCTGCCAGAGACTAAGTCCAATTGGTTAACCATTTCTCTGGAAAACACTTTGCCTCTCTGCCAGAGACTAAGTCCAATTGGTTAACCATTTCTCTTGAAAACACTTTGCCTCTCTGCCAGAGACTAAGTCCAATTGGTTAACCATTTCTCTTGAAAACACTTTGTCTCTCCGCCAGAGACTAAGTCCAATTGGTTAATCATTTCTCTTGAAAACACTTTGCCTCTCCGCCAGAGACTAAGTCCAATTGGTTAACCATTTCTCGTGAAAACACTTTGCCTCTCTGCCAGAGACTAAGTCCAACTGGTTAACCATTTCTCTTGAAAACACTTTGCCTCTCTGCCAGAGACTAAGTCCAATTGGTTAACCATTTCTCGTGAAAACACTTTGTCTCTCCGCCAGAGACTAAGTCCAATTGGTTAACCATTTCTCGTGAAAACACTTTGCCTCTCTGCCAGAGACTAAGTCCAATTGGTTAACCATTTCTCAGGGGCTCACCGAGGGCAATCTGTAACGTCTCGCGGGCCCGGGGGCCCCTTTGCACGGCCTGCCAATGCAATCCGAGCCGCACTGTCCTTCGTTTGGTTAACCATTTCTCAGGGGCACACCGAGGGCACCCTGCATTGTCTCGCGGGCCCGGAGGCCACTTTGCACGGCCTGCCAACGCAATGCGAGGTGCTTCGCCCTTGGCCGCCTTCCCGGCCGGCTTCGGGACGTTTCGGGGGCTCTCACCGGGGCAAATCCGGTCCCCCGGGCGATTAGGAGGCCTCCCCGGGCAGGCCCGGGCTTCAGGCCGCCGCTTTTCCATCCCGGCCGAAAGAGGCGAAAAATGCCGAAAATGGCCAAAAATGGCCGCCGGCAGGGCCTCTCGGTCGGTTTGGCGGCAGCCTGGGTCGGTCCCTGCAGACCTGGAGGCTCGAGAAGGTTTTTGGCGATGTCGACCGATTCTCGATTTGCCACCTCCTACTATTCTGCAGGTACCCCGCCAACCTCCCCTGCCGACAATTCCAACCGTAAGGTCGGGCGGTAGTCCTACCGACGAAGAGGCCCCAAAGCCCGCAAAACGCCATTTTGCCCTTTCCTCATCGGGACTTCCGCGGGGAACTCATTAACCAGCTCCATGAGTGGCATGCCAGAAATTGCAACTTGACCCGTCGCCGGGCAGATTCGCTACTCTCTGCGGGAATACCCCCACCGGGTGCCGGGTAAAGGCCTCGGATCTGACCTCATGGACTTCCGTCTGTGCACGGATTTTGCTCTCGCGGGCCCAAGAGCCTCATTGCCCGGCCTGCCAATGCAACCCGAGGTCCATTGGCCTCATTGGTTAATTATTTCTCGAGAAAACACTTTGCCTCTCCGCCAGAGACTAAGTCCAATTGGTTAATCATTTCTCAAGGCCACAATTTGCCTGCCGTTCAGAGACTAAGTCCAATTGGTTAACCATTTCTCTTGAAAACACTTTGCCTCTCTGCCAGAGACTAAGTCCAATTGGTTAACCATTTCTCTTGAAAACACTTTGCCTCTCTGCCAGAGACTAAGTCCAATTGGTTAACCATTTCTCGTGAAAACACTTTGCCTCTCTGCCAGAGACTAAGTCCAATTGGTTATCCATTTCTCTGGAAAACACTTTGTCTCTCCGCCAGAGACTAAGTCCAACTGGTTAACCATTTCTCGTGAAAACACTTTGCCTCTCCGCCAGAGACTAAGTCCAATTGGTTAATCATTTCTCAAGGCCACAATTTGCCTGCCGTTCAGAGACCAAGTCCAATTGGTTAACCATTTCTCTTGAAAACACTTTGCCTCTCTGCCAGAGACGAAGTCCAATTGGTTAACCATTTCTCTTGAAAACACTTTGTCTCTCCGCCAGAGACTAAGTCCAATTGGTTAACCATTTCTCTGGAAAACACTTTGCCTCTCTGCCAGAGACTAAGTCCAATTGGTTAACCATTTCTCGTGAAAACACTTTGCCTCTCTGCCAGAGACTAAGTCCAATTGGTTATCCATTTCTCTTGAAAACACTTTGTCTCTCCGCCAGAGACTAAGTCCAATTGGTTAACCATTTCTCTTGAAAACACTTTGCCTCTCTGCCAGAAACTAAGTCCAATTGGTTAACCATTTCTCGTGAAAACACTTTGCCTCTCTGCCAGAGACTAAGTCCAATTGGTTATCCATTTCTCTTGAAAACACTTTGTCTCTCCGCCAGAGACTAAGTCCAATTGGTTAACCATTTCTCTTGAAAACACTTTGCCTCTCTGCCAGAGACTAAGTCCAATTGGTTAATCATTTCTCTTGAAAACACTTTGCCTCTCCGCCAGAGACTAAGTCCAATTGGTTAACCATTTCTCGTGAAAACACTTTGCCTCTCTGCCAGAGACTAAGTCCAATTGGTTAACCATTTCTCTTGAAAACACTTTGTCTCTCTGCCAGAGACTAAGTCCAATTGGTTAACCATTTCTCAGGGGCACACCGAGGGCAACCTGTAACGTCTCGCGGGCCCGGGGGCCCCTTTGCACGGCCTGCCAATGCAATCCGAGGCGCACTGTCCTTCGTTTGGTTAACCATTTCTCAGGGGCACACCGAGGGCACCCTGCATTGTCTCGCGGGCCCGGAGGCCACTTTGCACGGCCTGCCAATGCAATCCGAGGTCCTTCGCCCTTGGCCGCCTTCCCGGCCGGCTTCGGGACGTTTCGGGGGCTCTCACCGGGGCAAATCCGGTCCCCCGGGCGATTAGGAGGCCTCCCCGGGCAGGCCCGGGCTTCAGGCCGCCGCTTTTCCATCCCGGCCGAAAGAGGCGAAAAATGCCGAAAATGGCCAAAAATGGCCGCCGGCAGGGCCTCTCGGTCGGTTTGGCGGCAGCCTGGGTCGGTCCCTGCAGACCTGGAGGCTCGAGAAGGTTTTTGGCGATGTCGACCGATTCTCGATTTGCCACCTCCTACTATTCTGCAGGTACCCCGCCAACCTCCCCTGCCGACAATTCCAACCGTAAGGTCGGGCGGTAGTCCTACCGACGAAGAGGCCCCAAAGCCCGCAAAACGCCATTTTGCCCTTTCCTCATCGGGACTTCCGAGGGGAACTCATTAACCAGCTCCATGAGTGGCATGCCAGAAATTGCAACTTGACCCGTCGCCGGGCAGATTCGCTACTCTCTGCGGGAATACCCCCACCGGGTGCCGGGTAAAGGCCTCGGATCTGACCTCATGGACTTCCGTCTGTGCACGGATTTTGCTCTCGCGGGCCCAAGAGCCACATTGCCCGGCCTGCCAATGCAACCCGAGGTCCATTGGCCTCATTGGTTAATTATTTCTCGAGAAAACACTTTGCCTCTCTGCCAGAGACTAAGTCCAATTGGTTAACCATTTCTCAGGGGCACAGTTTGCCTGCCGTTCAGAGACTAAGTCCAATTGGTTAACCATTTCTCAGGAAAACACTTTGCCTCTCTGCCAGAGACTAAGTCCAATTGGTTAACCATTTCTCGTGAAAACACTTTGCCTCTCTGCCAGAGACTAAGTCCAATTGGTTAACCATTTCTCTTGAAAACACTTTGTCTCTCCGCCAGAGACTAAGTCCAATTGGTTAATCATTTCTCTTGAAAACACTTTGCCTCTCCGCCAGAGACTAAGTCCAATTGGTTAACCATTTCTCGTGAAAACACTTTGCCTCTCTGCCAGAGACTAAGTCCAATTGGTTAACCATTTCTCTTGAAAACACTTTGCCTCTCTGCCAGAGACTAAGTCCAATTGGTTAACCATTTCTCGTGAAAACACTTTGCCTCTCCGCCAGAGACTAAGTCCAATTGGTTAACCATTTCTCAGGGGCACACCGAGGGCAATCTGTAACGTCTCGCGGGCCCGGGGGCCCCTTTGCACGGCCTGCCAATGCAATCCGAGGCCCACTGTCCTTCGTTTGGTTAACCATTTCTCAGGGGCACACCGAGGGCACCCTGCATTGTCTCGCGGGCCCGGAGGCCACTTTGCACGGCCTGCCAACGCAATGCGAGGTGCTTCGCCCTTGGCCGCCTTCCCGGCCGGCTTCGGGGCGTTTCGGGGGCTCTCACCGGGGCAAATCCGGTCCCCCGGGCGATTAGGAGGCTTCCCCGGGCAGGCCCGGGCTTCAGGCCGCCGCTTTTCCATCCCGGCCGAAAGAGGCGAAAAATGCCGAAAATGGCCAAAAATGGCCGCCGGCAGGGCCTGTCGGTCGGTTTGGCGGCAGCCTGGGTCGGTCCCTGCAGACCTGGAGGCTCGAGAAGGCGTTTGGCGATGTCGACCGATTCTCGATTTGCCACCTCCTACTATTCTGCAGGTACCCCGCCAACCTCCCCTGCCGACAATTCCAACCGTAAGTTCGGGCGGTAGTCCTACCGACGAAGAGGCCCCAAAGCCCGCAAAACGCCATTTTTCCCTTTCCTCATCGGGACTTCCGAGGGGAACTCATGAACCAGCTCCAGGCGTGGCATGCCAGAAATTGCAACTTGACCCGTCGCCGGGCGCACTCGCTGCTCTTTGCGGGAATACCCCCACCGGGCGCCGGGTAAGAGCCTCGGATCTGACCTCATGGGCTTCCGTCCTCGCACGGATTTTGCTCTCCCGGGCCCAGGGGCCACTTTCCCCGGCCTTGCGAAGGCAATCGGAGGTGCTTCGCCCTCGAAACCGCCTTCCCGGCCGGCTTCGGGACGTTTCCGGGGCAAATCCGGTCCCGCGGGCGAAGGGGAGCCTTCCCCGGGCACGCCCGGGCTTCAGGCCGCCGCTTTCCGTGACCTACCGAAAGACGCGAAAAATGCCGAAAATGGCCAAAAATGGCCGCCCGGCACGGCCTCGCGGTCGGTTTGGGGGCAGCCTGGGTCGGTCCCTGCAGACCTGGAGGCTCGAGAAGGCACTTGGCGATGTCGACCGATTCTCGATTTGCCACCTCCTACTATTCTGCAGGTACCCCGCCAACCTCCCCAGCCAACAAATCGCAAATGCCGATCGGCGGGTGACCGTCCGGTAGTCATGCCGACGAAGAGGCACCTAGGCCCCGCAAACGCTTCCAAATCCGACCCCATCCCGGACCGGTTCTTTTTTAAAAAAGGCTCCCAGGACTCCGGATTTTTTCCTGCCGCACTCGGGACCACCCGACGGACACGAAACCGGGAACCTTTCCCCGGTCCGACCCTCCTCGGCCCGGCCAGCCGACGTCGAAGCGGCCGACTGGTTAATGATTTCACCCTGCTCCGACGTGACGCGTTTTCCAACCGCGCATGCGCGGCTCTGCCTCCCGAACCGCCCCCTCACGTGAGGGCTCTGGGTCCGCCCCCCGGCAGCCATTTCCTCCTGCCGGTCCGTTATTTTACGCCGTTTTTCGCCCTCCAGCCCTGCCGGAATGCTGCCTGCTCGCTGGTTAACCATTTCGCTCCCTGCACTTCGGCTTCTGCCCTGCTGGGGAAGCCCGCTGCTGCCTCTAACCGTACTCACGGGCGGGCGGCTCTGCTGCGCGGCCTCCGGCCACGCCCCCTCACCTGGTTTGCTGGGAACCCGCCCCCGGCAGCCTGTTACTCGTGCCGGTTCGGTCTTATCGGCCCTTTTTGCACCTTCCCTGCCTGCTGGCATGCTTCGGCTCACCGGTCAACCGGTTCCCCGTTCTCCACTTAGACTTTTGAGCTGCGGGGCTGGTCTGCCGCGAACTGCACCCGTATTACGGGGCGGGCGGCTCTACTGCCCGTACGGCTGCCCTGCCTGTTAACTGGTTAACCGTTTCCCCGTCCAAGTACTTCGTCCCTGGACCTGCCGGTGTGTTCTGCAGCTAACTGCACCCGTATTACGGGGCGGGACGCTCCGCTTACCGGCCGGCTGCCATGCCTGCTTAACTGGTCAACCATTTACTCACATATACTTAGCCCCTGGAGCTGCTGGGCTGGTCGGCGACCTAACTGCACCCTTGTTGCCGGGAGGTCGGCACTAATTGCCGGCCGGCCGGCTGCCCTGCCTGCTAACTGGTAAACCCTTTACCCACATGTACTTAGCCCCTGGATACTGATGGGCTGTTCTGCACCTAACTGCACCCTGATTAGCGGGCGGGCGGCTGTAATTGCCGGCCGGCTGCTCTGCCTGCTAACTGGTTAACCATTGACCCACATGTACTTAGCCCCTGGAAACAGAGGGGCTGTTCTGCACCTAACTGCACCCTTATTAGCGGGCGGACAGGCGGCCGGCTCTAATTACCGGCCGGCCGGCTGCCCTGCCTGCTAACTGGTTAACCATTTACCCACATGTACTTAGCCCCTGGAAACTGATGGGCTGTTCTGCACCTAACTGCACCCTTATTAGCGGGCGGACAGGCGGCCGGCTCTAATTACCGGCCGGCCGGCTGCCCTGCCTGCTAACTGGTTCACCATTTACCCACATGTCCTTAGCCCCTGGATACTGATGGGCTGTTCTGCACCTAACTGCACCCTGATTAGCGGGCGGGCGGCTCTAATTGCCGGCCGGCTGCTCTGCCTGCTAACTGGTTAACCATTGACCCACATGTACTTAGCCCCTGGAAACTGAGGGGCTGTTCTGCACCTAACTGCACCCTTACTAGCGGGCGGACAGGCGGCCGGCTCTAATTACCGGCCGGCCGGCTGCCCTGCCTTGCTAACTGGTTAACCATTTACCCACATGTACTTAGCCCCTGGAAACTGATGGGCTGTCCTGCACCTAACTGCACCCTTACTAGCGGGCGGGCGGCTGTAATTAGCGGCCGGCTGCCCTGCCTGCTAACTGGTTCATCATTTACCCACATGTACTTAGCCCCTGGAGCTGCTGGGCTGGTCGGCACCTAACTGCAGCCCTATGGCCGGGAGGTCGGCTCTAATTACCGGCCGGCCGGCTGCCCTGCCTGCTAACTGGTTAATCATTTACCCACATGTACTTAGCCCCTGGAGCTGCTGGGCTGGTCGGCACCTAACTGCACCCGTAATGGCCGGGAGGTCGGCTCTAATTACCGGCCGGCTGCCCTGCCTGCTAACTGGTTAACCATTTACCCACATGTACTTAGCCCCTGGAGCTGATGGGCTGTTCTGCACCGAACTGCACCCTGATTAGCGGGCGGGCGGCTCTAATTGCCGGCCGGCTGCCCTGCCTGCTAACTGGTTAACCATTTACCCGCATGTACTTAGCCCCTGGAGCTGCTGGGCTGGCCGGCACCTAACTGCACCCTTATCACCGGGCGGGCGGCTCTAATTACCGGCCGGCCGGCTGCCCTGCCTGCTAACTGGTTCACCATTTACCCACATGTACTTAGCCCCTGGAGCTGCTGGGCTGGCCGGCACCTAACTGCACCCTTATCACCGGGCGGGCGGCTCTAATTACCGGCCGGCCGGCTGCCCTGCCTGCTAACTGGTTAACCATTTACCCACATGTACTTAGCCCCTGGAAGCTGATGGGCTGTTCTGCACCTAACTGCACCCTGATTAGCGGGCGGGCGGCTGTAATTGCCGGCCGGCTGCATTGCCTGCTAACTGGTTAACCATTGACCCACATGTACTTAGCCCCTGGAAACAGAGGGGCTGTTCTGCACCTAACTGCACCCTTAATAGCGGGCGGACAGGCGGACGGCTCTAATTACCGGCCGGCCGGCTGCCCTGCCTGCTAACTGGTTAACCATTTACCCACATGTACTTAGCCCCTGGAAACTGATGGGCTGTTCTGCACCATACTGCACCCTTATTAGCGGGCGGACAGGCGGCCGGCTCTAATTACCGGCCGGCCGGCTGCCCTGCCTGCTAACTGGTTCACCATTTACCCACATGTCCTTAGCCCCTGGAAGCTGATGGGCTGTTCTGCACCTAACTGCACCCTTATTAGCGGGCGGGCGGGCGGCTCTAATTGCCGGCCGGCTGCTCTGCCTGCTAACTGGTTAACCATTGACCCACATGTACTTAGCCCCTGGAGCTGATGGGCTGTTCTGCACCTAACTGCACCTTGATTAGCGGGCGGGCGGCTCTAATTGCCGGCCGGCTGCTCTGCCTGCTAACTGGTTAACCATTTACCCACATGTACTTAGCCCCTGGAAAATGATGGGCTGTTCTGCACCTATCTGCACCCTGATTAGCGGGCGGGCGGCTCTAATTGCCGGCCGGCTGCTCTGCCTGCTGACTGGTTAACCATTTACCCACATGTACTTAGCCCCTGGAGCTGCTGGGCCTGTCGGCACCTAACTGCACCCTTATCACCGGGCGGGTGGCTCTATTTA
>NW_027597140.1:25000-45000 GCF_964194155.1 Cetorhinus maximus | reverse complement strand
CTACAGTGTGCAACCCAAGGGGACTCAGGCACCCCGCCCGCCCCCTAGGTGCCTGCGAACAGGCTTTGTATTTTTATTTCTCATCATCAAGTACACCGCCAGGTGAAACTTTGTGATTTTTTTTTTTGCTGCTCATAAATACAATTTTCTTATTTGTAAAACAACGGAAGCAACCTGTTGGCGCTCGCACGGAGAGGAAATGCCGACCGGCGTGCGTCGCCTGCGTTCAAAAGGGTTCTGGGCACGCACACAGTGTTGACTCTGTCCATGTCAAACACTCTATAGTGTGCAACCCAAGGGGACTCAGGCACCCCCGCCCCAAAGGTGCCTGTGAACAGACTTTGTATTTTTATTTTTCATCATCAAGTACACCGCCAGGTGACACTTTGTGATTTTTTTTGTTCATAAATACACATGTATATATATATTTGACACTTTGTCATTTTGTCTGTTCTTTTCGCCTCGCCACACGCCATGTTTATTAAACCAGGGTTACCACCGGTCTGGACCCTGGCCGATATTTCAGACCGACAACGGAGTTCGGAAAGCCCGCACAAATTCATCTTAAATCCTCATATAGGACTTCCGAGAGCTCTTTGAAAGGTATTCTATTTGAAAACGCTTACCACCCTCAAAGTCGCACTTTTCTGGGCATTTTTAAAGTGTGACCGTTGTCTGAAAATGTTCTGAAAATCGTGTCCCCGAAAATCTCCGGGTACCCCGCCAACCTCCCCTGCCAACAATTGCAACCGTAAGGTCGGGCGGTAGGCCTACCGTCCAGGAGGCCCCAAAGCCCGCAAAACGCCATTTTGCCATTTTCTCATCGGGACTTCCGAGGGGAACTCATTAACGAGCTCCAGGAGTGGTATGCCAGAAATTGCAACTTGACCCGTCGCCGGGCACACCCGCTACTCTCTGCGGGAATACCCCCACCGGGTGCCGGGTAAAGGCCTCGGATCTGACCTCATGGACTTCCGTCTGCGCACGGATTTTGCTCTCGCGGGCCCAAGAGCCACTTTCCACGGCCTACCAACGCAATCCGAAGTGCATTGGCCAACCATTACAACGGGAAACACTTTGCCTCTCCGCCAGAGACTAAGTCCAATTGGTTAACCATTTCTCAGGAAAACACTTTGCCTCTCTGCCAGAGACTAAGTCCAATTGGTTAACCATTTCTCATGGCCGCAATTTGCCTGCTGTTCACAGACTAAGTCCAATTGGTTAACCATTTCTCAGGAAAACACTTTGCCTCTCTGCCAGAGACTAAGTCCAATTGGTTAACCATTTCTCAGGAAAACGCTTTGCCTCTCTGCCAGAGACTAAGTCCAATTGGTTAACCATTTCTCTTGAAAACACTTTGCCTCTCTGCCAGAGACTAAGTCCAATTGGTTATCCATTTCTCGTGAAAACACTTTGCCTCTCTGCCAGAGACTAAGTCCAATTGGTTAACCATTTCTCGTGAATACACTTTGTCTCTCTGCCAGAGACTAAGTCCAATTGGTTAACCATTTCTCGTGAAAACACTTTGTCTCTCCGCCAGAGACGAAGTCCAATTGGTTAATCATTTCTCAAGGCCACAATTTGCCTGCCGTTCAGAGACCAAGTCCAATTGGTTAACCATTTCTCTTGAAAACACTTTGCCTCTCTGCCAGAGACTAAGTCCAATTGGTTAACCATTTCTCGTGAAAACACTTTGTCTCTCCTCCAGAGACTAAGTCCAATTGGTTAACCATTTCTCTTGAAAACACTTTGTCTCTCCGCCAGAGACTAAGTCCAATGGGTTAACCATTTCTCGTGAAAACACTTTGCCTCTCTGCCAGAGACTAAGTCCAATTGGTTAACCATTTCTCGTGAAAACACTTTGCCTCTCTGCCAGAGACTAAGTCCAATTGGTTATCCATTTCTCTTGAAAACACTTTGTCTCTCCGCCAGAGACTAACTCCAATTGGTTAACCATTTCTCGTGAAAACACTTTGCCTCTCTGCCAGAGACTAAGTCCAATTGGTTAACCATTTCTCGTGAAAACACTTTGCCTCTCTGCCAGAGACTAAGTCCAATTGGTTAACCATTTCTCGTGAAAATACTTGGTCTCTCCGCCAGAGACTAAGTCCAATTGGTTAATCATTTCTCAAGGCCACAATTTGCCTGCCGTTCAGAGAAAAAGTCCAATTGGTTAACCATTTCTCTTGAAAACACTTTGCCTCTCTGCCAGAGACAAAGTCCAATTGGTTAACCATTTCTCTTGAAAACACTTTGTCTCTCCGCCAGAGACTAAGTCCAATTGGTTAACCATTTCTCTTGAAAACACTTTGCCTCTCTGCCAGAGACTAAGTCCAATTGGTTAACCATTTCTCAGGGGCTCACCGAGGGCAATCTGTAACGTCTCGCGGGCCCGGGGGCCCCTTTGCACGGCCTGCCAATGCAATCCGAGCCGCACTGTCCTTCGTTTGGTTAACCATTTCTCAGGGGCACACCGAGGGCACCCTGCATTGTCTCGCGGGCCCGGAGGCCACTTTGCACGGCCTGCCAACGCAATGCGAGGTGCTTCGCCCTTGGCCGCCTTCCCGGCCGGCTTCGGGACGTTTCGGGGGCTCTCACCGGGGCAAATCCGGTCCCCCGGGCGATTAGGAGGCCTCCCCGGGCAGGCCCGGGCTTCAGGCCGCCGCTTTTCCATCCCGGCCGAAAGAGGCGAAAAATGCCGAAAATGGCCAAAAATGGCCGCCGGCAGGGCCTCTCGGTCGGTTTGGCGGCAGCCTGGGTCGGTCCCTGCAGACCTGGAGGCTCGAGAAGGTTTTTGGCGATGTCGACCGATTCTCGATTTGCCACCTCCTACTATTCTGCAGGTACCCCGCCAACCTCCCCTGCCGACAATTCCAACCGTAAGGTCGGGCGGTAGTCCTACCGACGAAGAGGCCCCAAAGCCCGCAAAACGCCATTTTGCCCTTTCCTCATCGGGACTTCCGCGGGGAACTCATTAACCAGCTCCATGAGTGGCATGCCAGAAATTGCAACTTGACCCGTCGCCGGGCAGATTCGCTACTCTCTGCGGGAATACCCCCACCGGGTGCCGGGTAAAGGCCTCGGATCTGACCTCATGGACTTCCGTCTGTGCACGGATTTTGCTCTCGCGGGCCCAAGAGCCTCATTGCCCGGCCTGCCAATGCAACCCGAGGTCCATTGGCCTCATTGGTTAATTATTTCTCGAGAAAACACTTTGCCTCTCCGCCAGAGACTAAGTCCAATTGGTTAATCATTTCTCAAGGCCACAATTTGCCTGCCGTTCAGAGACTAAGTCCAATTGGTTAACCATTTCTCTTGAAAACACTTTGCCTCTCTGCCAGAGACTAAGTCCAATTGGTTAACCATTTCTCTTGAAAACACTTTGCCTCTCTGCCAGAGACTAAGTCCAATTGGTTAACCATTTCTCGTGAAAACACTTTGCCTCTCTGCCAGAGACTAAGTCCAATTGGTTATCCATTTCTCTGGAAAACACTTTGTCTCTCCGCCAGAGACTAAGTCCAATTGGTTAACCATTTCTCTTGAAAACACTTTGCCTCTCTGCCAGAGACTAAGTCCAATTGGTTAACCATTTCTCGTGAAAACACTTTGCCTCTCTGCCAGAGACTAAGTCCAATTGGTTAACCATTTCTCAGGGGCTCACCGAGGGCAATCTGTAACGTCTCGCGGGCCCGGGGGCCCCTTTGCACGGCCTGCCAATGCAATCCGAGCCGCACTGTCCTTCGTTTGGTTAACCATTTCTCAGGGGCACACCGAGGGCACCCTGCATTGTCTCGCGGGCCCGGAGGCCACTTTGCACGGCCTGCCAACGCAATGCGAGGTGCTTCGCCCTTGGCCGCCTTCCCGGCCGGCTTCGGGACGTTTCGGGGGCTCTCACCGGGGCAAATCCGGTCCCCCGGGCGATTAGGAGGCCTCCCCGGGCAGGCCCGGGCTTCAGGCCGCCGCTTTTCCATCCCGGCCGAAAGAGGCGAAAAATGCCGAAAATGGCCAAAAATGGCCGCCGGCAGGGCCTCTCGGTCGGTTTGGCGGCAGCCTGGGTCGGTCCCTGCAGACCTGGAGGCTCGAGAAGGTTTTTGGCGATGTCGACCGATTCTCGATTTGCCACCTCCTACTATTCTGCAGGTACCCCGCCAACCTCCCCTGCCGACAATTCCAACCGTAAGGTCGGGCGGTAGTCCTACCGACGAAGAGGCCCCAAAGCCCGCAAAACGCCATTTTGCCCTTTCCTCATCGGGACTTCCGCGGGGAACTCATTAACCAGCTCCATGAGTGGCATGCCAGAAATTGCAACTTGACCCGTCGCCGGGCAGATTCGCTACTCTCTGCGGGAATACCCCCACCGGGTGCCGGGTAAAGGCCTCGGATCTGACCTCATGGACTTCCGTCTGTGCACGGATTTTGCTCTCGCGGGCCCAAGAGCCTCATTGCCCGGCCTGCCAATGCAACCCGAGGTCCATTGGCCTCATTGGTTAATTATTTCTCGAGAAAACACTTTGCCTCTCCGCCAGAGACTAAGTCCAATTGGTTAATCATTTCTCAAGGCCACAATTTGCCTGCCGTTCAGAGACTAAGTCCAATTGGTTAACCATTTCTCTTGAAAACACTTTGCCTCTCTGCCAGAGACTAAGTCCAATTGGTTAACCATTTCTCTTGAAAACACTTTGCCTCTCTGCCAGAGACGAAGTCCAATTGGTTAACCATTTCTCGTGAAAACACTTTGCCTCTCTGCCAGAGACTAAGTCCAATTGGTTATCCATTTCTCTGGAAAACACTTTGTCTCTCCGCCAGAGACTAAGTCCAATTGGTTAACCATTTCTCTTGAAAACACTTTGCCTCTCTGCCAGAGACTAAGTCCAATTGGTTAACCATTTCTCGTGAAAACACTTTGCCTCTCTGCCAGAGACTAAGTCCAATTGGTTATCCATTTCTCTGGAAAACACTTTGTCTCTCCGCCAGAGACTAAGTCCAATTGGTTAACCATTTCTCGTGAAAACACTTTGCCTCTCCGCCAGAGACTAAGTCCAATTGGTTAATCATTTCTCAAGGCCACAATTTGCCTGCCGTTCAGAGACCAAGTCCAATTGGTTAACCATTTCTCTTGAAAACACTTTGCCTCTCTGCCAGAGACGAAGTCCAATTGGTTAACCATTTCTCTTGAAAACACTTTGTCTCTCCGCCAGAGACTAAGTCCAATTGGTTACCCATTTCTCTTGAAAACACTTTGCCTCTCTGCCAGAGACTAAGTCCAATTGGTTAACCATTTCTCGTGAAAACACTTTGCCTCTCTGCCAGAGACTAAGTCCAATTGGTTATCCATTTCTCTGGAAAACACTTTGTCTCTCCGCCAGAGACTAAGTCCAATTGGTTAACCATTTCTCTTGAAAACACTTTGCCTCTCTGCCAGAGACTAAGTCCAATTGGTTAACCATTTCTCGTGAAAACACTTTGCCTCTCTGCCAGAGACTAAGTCCAATTGGTTAACCATTTCTCAGGGGCTCACCGAGGGCAATCTGTAACGTCTCGCGGGCCCGGGGGCCCCTTTGCACGGCCTGCCAATGCAATCCGAGCCGCACTGTCCTTCGTTTGGTTAACCATTTCTCAGGGGCACACCGAGGGCACCCTGCATTGTCTCGCGGGCCCGGAGGCCACTTTGCACGGCCTGCCAACGCAATGCGAGGTGCTTCGCCCTTGGCCGCCTTCCCGGCCGGCTTCGGGACGTTTCGGGGGCTCTCACCGGGGCAAATCCGGTCCCCCGGGCGATTAGGAGGCCTCCCCGGGCAGGCCCGGGCTTCAGGCCGCCGCTTTTCCATCCCGGCCGAAAGAGGCGAAAAATGCCGAAAATGGCCAAAAATGGCCGCCGGCAGGGCCTCTCGGTCGGTTTGGCGGCAGCCTGGGTCGGTCCCTGCAGACCTGGAGGCTCGAGAAGGTTTTTGGCGATGTCGACCGATTCTCGATTTGCCACCTCCTACTATTCTGCAGGTACCCCGCCAACCTCCCCTGCCGACAATTCCAACCGTAAGGTCGGGCGGTAGTCCTACCGACGAAGAGGCCCCAAAGCCCGCAAAACGCCATTTTGCCCTTTCCTCATCGGGACTTCCGCGGGGAACTCATTAACCAGCTCCATGAGTGGCATGCCAGAAATTGCAACTTGACCCGTCGCCGGGCAGATTCGCTACTCTCTGCGGGAATACCCCCACCGGGTGCCGGGTAAAGGCCTCGGATCTGACCTCATGGACTTCCGTCTGTGCACGGATTTTGCTCTCGCGGGCCCAAGAGCCTCATTGCCCGGCCTGCCAATGCAACCCGAGGTCCATTGGCCTCATTGGTTAATTATTTCTCGAGAAAACACTTTGCCTCTCCGCCAGAGACTAAGTCCAATTGGTTAATCATTTCTCAAGGCCACAATTTGCCTGCCGTTCAGAGACTAAGTCCAATTGGTTAACCATTTCTCTTGAAAACACTTTGCCTCTCTGCCAGAGACTAAGTCCAATTGGTTAACCATTTCTCTTGAAAACACTTTGCCTCTCTGCCAGAGACGAAGTCCAATTGGTTAACCATTTCTCGTGAAAACACTTTGCCTCTCTGCCAGAGACTAAGTCCAATTGGTTATCCATTTCTCTGGAAAACACTTTGTCTCTCCGCCAGAGACTAAGTCCAATTGGTTAACCATTTCTCTTGAAAACACTTTGCCTCTCTGCCAGAGACTAAGTCCAATTGGTTAACCATTTCTCGTGAAAACACTTTGCCTCTCTGCCAGAGACTAAGTCCAATTGGTTATCCATTTCTCTGGAAAACACTTTGTCTCTCCGCCAGAGACTAAGTCCAATTGGTTAACCATTTCTCGTGAAAACACTTTGCCTCTCCGCCAGAGACTAAGTCCAATTGGTTAATCATTTCTCAAGGCCACAATTTGCCTGCCGTTCAGAGACCAAGTCCAATTGGTTAACCATTTCTCTTGAAAACACTTTGCCTCTCTGCCAGAGACGAAGTCCAATTGGTTAACCATTTCTCTTGAAAACACTTTGTCTCTCCGCCAGAGACTAAGTCCAATTGGTTACCCATTTCTCTTGAAAACACTTTGCCTCTCTGCCAGAGACTAAGTCCAATTGGTTAACCATTTCTCGTGAAAACACTTTGCCTCTCTGCCAGAGACTAAGTCCAATTGGTTATCCATTTCTCTTGAAAACACTTTGTCTCTCCGCCAGAGACTAAGTCCAATTGGTTAACCATTTCTCTGGAAAACACTTTGCCTCTCTGCCAGAGACTAAGTCCAATTGGTTAACCATTTCTCTTGAAAACACTTTGCCTCTCTGCCAGAGACTAAGTCCAATTGGTTAACCATTTCTCTTGAAAACACTTTGTCTCTCCGCCAGAGACTAAGTCCAATTGGTTAATCATTTCTCTTGAAAACACTTTGCCTCTCCGCCAGAGACTAAGTCCAATTGGTTAAGCATTTCTCGTGAAAACACTTTGCCTCTCTGCCAGAGACGAAGTCCAATTGGTTAACCATTTCTCTTGAAAACACTTTGCCTCTCTGCCAGAGACTAAGTCCAATTGGTTAACCATTTCTCGTGAAAACACTTTGTCTCTCTGCCAGAGACTAAGTCCAATTGGTTAACCATTTCTCAGGGGCACACCGAGGGCAACCTGTAACGTCTCGCGGGCCCGGGGGCCCCTTTGCACGGCCTGCCAATGCAATCCGAGGCGCACTGTCCTTCGTTTGGTTAACCATTTCTCAGGGGCACACCGAGGGCACCCTGCATTGTCTCGCGGGCCCGGAGGCCACTTTGCACGGCCTGCCAATGCAATCCGAGGTCCTTCGCCCTTGGCCGCCTTCCCGGCCGGCTTCGGGACGTTTCGGGGGCTCTCACCGGGGCAAATCCGGTCCCCCGGGCGATTATGAGGCCTCCCCGGGCAGGCCCGGGCTTCAGGCCGCCGCTTTTCCATCCCGGCCGAAAGAGGCGAAAAATGCCGAAAATGGCCAAAAATGGCCGCCGGCAGGGCCTGTCGGTCGGTTTGGCGGCAGCCTGGGTCGGTCCCTGCAGACCTGGAGGCTCGAGAAGGTTTTTGGCGATGTCGACCGATTCTCGATTTGCCACCTCCTACTATTCTGCAGGTACCCCGCCAACCTCCCCTGCCAACAATTCCAACCGTAAGGTCGGGCGGTAGTCCTACCGTCCAGGAGGCCCTAAAAGCCCGCAAAACGCCATTTTGCCCTTTCCTCATCGGGACTTCCGAGGGGAACTCATGAACCAGCTCCAGGAGTGGCATGCCAGAAATTGCAACTTGACCCGTCGCCGGGCAGATTCGCTACTCTCTGCGGGAATACCCCCACCGGGTGCCGGGTAAAGGCCTCGGATCTGACCTCATGGACTTCCGTCTGTGCACGGATTTTGCTCTCGCGGGCCCAAGAGCCACATTGCCCGGCCTGCCAATGCAACCCGAGGTCCATTGGCCTCATTGGTTAATTATTTCTCGAGAAAACACTTTGCCTCTCTGCCAGAGACTAAGTCCAATTGGTTAACCATTTCTCAGGGGCACAGTTTGCCTGCCGTTCAGAGACTAAGTCCAATTGGTTAACCATTTCTCGTGAAAACACTTTGCCTCTCTGCCAGAGACTAAGTCCAATTGGTTAACCATTTCTCGTGAAAACACTTTGCCTCTCCGCCAGAGACTAAGTCCAATTGGTTAACCATTTCTCAGGGGCACACCGAGGGCAATCTGTAACGTCTCGCGGGCCCGGGGGCCCCTTTGCACGGCCAGCCAATGCAATCCGAGGCGCACTGTCCTTCGTTTGGTTAACCATTTCTCAGGGGCACACCGAGGGCACCCTGCATTGTCTCGCGGGCCCGGAGGCCACTTTGCACGGCCTGCCAACGCAATGCGAGGTGCTTCGCCCTTGGCCGCCTTCCCGGCCGGCTTCGGGACGTTTCGGGGGCTCTCACCGGGGCAAATCCGGTCCCCCGGGCGATTAGGAGGCTTCCCCGGGCAGGCCCGGGCTTCAGGCCGCCGCTTTTCCATCCCGGCCGAAAGAGGCGAAAAATGCCGAAAATGGCCAAAAATGGCCGCCGGCAGGGCCTCTCGGTCGGTTTGGCGGCAGCCTGGGTCGGTCCCTGCAGACCTGGAGGCTCGAGAAGGCGTTTGGCGAGGTCGACCGATTCTCGATTTGCCACCTCCTACTATTCTGCAGGTACCCCGCCAACCTCCCCTGCCGACAATTCCAACCGTAAGGTCGGGCGGTAGTCCTACCGACGAAGAGGCCCCAAAGCCCGCAAAACGCCATTTTGCCCTTTCCTCATCGGGACTTCCGCGGGGAACTCATTAACCAGCTCCATGAGTGGCATGCCAGAAATTGCAACTTGACCCGTCGCCGGGCAGATTCGCTACTCTCTGCGGGAATACCCCCACCGGGTGCCGGGTAAAGGCCTCGGATCTGACCTCATGGACTTCCGTCTGTGCACGGATTTTGCTCTCGCGGGCCCAAGAGCCTCATTGCCCGGCCTGCCAATGCAACCCGAGGTCCATTGGCCTCATTGGTTAATTATTTCTCGAGAAAACACTTTGCCTCTCCGCCAGAGACTAAGTCCAATTGGTTAATCATTTCTCAAGGCCACAATTTGCCTGCCGTTCAGAGACTAAGTCCAATTGGTTAACCATTTCTCTTGAAAACACTTTGCCTCTCTGCCAGAGACTAAGTCCAATTGGTTAACCATTTCTCTTGAAAACACTTTGCCTCTCTGCCAGAGACTAAGTCCAATTGGTTAACCATTTCTCGTGAAAACACTTTGCCTCTCTGCCAGAGACTAAGTCCAATTGGTTATCCATTTCTCTGGAAAACACTTTGTCTCTCCGCCAGAGACTAAGTCCAATTGGTTAACCATTTCTCTTGAAAACACTTTGCCTCTCTGCCAGAGACTAAGTCCAATTGGTTAACCATTTCTCGTGAAAACACTTTGCCTCTCTGCCAGAGACTAAGTCCAATTGGTTAACCATTTCTCAGGGGCTCACCGAGGGCAATCTGTAACGTCTCGCGGGCCCGGGGGCCCCTTTGCACGGCCTGCCAATGCAATCCGAGCCGCACTGTCCTTCGTTTGGTTAACCATTTCTCAGGGGCACACCGAGGGCACCCTGCATTGTCTCGCGGGCCCGGAGGCCACTTTGCACGGCCTGCCAACGCAATGCGAGGTGCTTCGCCCTTGGCCGCCTTCCCGGCCGGCTTCGGGACGTTTCGGGGGCTCTCACCGGGGCAAATCCGGTCCCCCGGGCGATTAGGAGGCCTCCCCGGGCAGGCCCGGGCTTCAGGCCGCCGCTTTTCCATCCCGGCCGAAAGAGGCGAAAAATGCCGAAAATGGCCAAAAATGGCCGCCGGCAGGGCCTCTCGGTCGGTTTGGCGGCAGCCTGGGTCGGTCCCTGCAGACCTGGAGGCTCGAGAAGGTTTTTGGCGATGTCGACCGATTCTCGATTTGCCACCTCCTACTATTCTGCAGGTACCCCGCCAACCTCCCCTGCCGACAATTCCAACCGTAAGGTCGGGCGGTAGTCCTACCGACGAAGAGGCCCCAAAGCCCGCAAAACGCCATTTTGCCCTTTCCTCATCGGGACTTCCGCGGGGAACTCATTAACCAGCTCCATGAGTGGCATGCCAGAAATTGCAACTTGACCCGTCGCCGGGCAGATTCGCTACTCTCTGCGGGAATACCCCCACCGGGTGCCGGGTAAAGGCCTCGGATCTGACCTCATGGACTTCCGTCTGTGCACGGATTTTGCTCTCGCGGGCCCAAGAGCCTCATTGCCCGGCCTGCCAATGCAACCCGAGGTCCATTGGCCTCATTGGTTAATTATTTCTCGAGAAAACACTTTGCCTCTCCGCCAGAGACTAAGTCCAATTGGTTAATCATTTCTCAAGGCCACAATTTGCCTGCCGTTCAGAGACTAAGTCCAATTGGTTAACCATTTCTCTTGAAAACACTTTGCCTCTCTGCCAGAGACTAAGTCCAATTGGTTAACCATTTCTCTTGAAAACACTTTGCCTCTCTGCCAGAGACGAAGTCCAATTGGTTAACCATTTCTCGTGAAAACACTTTGCCTCTCTGCCAGAGACTAAGTCCAATTGGTTATCCATTTCTCTGGAAAACACTTTGTCTCTCCGCCAGAGACTAAGTCCAATTGGTTAACCATTTCTCTTGAAAACACTTTGCCTCTCTGCCAGAGACTAAGTCCAATTGGTTAACCATTTCTCGTGAAAACACTTTGCCTCTCTGCCAGAGACTAAGTCCAATTGGTTATCCATTTCTCTGGAAAACACTTTGTCTCTCCGCCAGAGACTAAGTCCAATTGGTTAACCATTTCTCGTGAAAACACTTTGCCTCTCCGCCAGAGACTAAGTCCAATTGGTTAATCATTTCTCAAGGCCACAATTTGCCTGCCGTTCAGAGACCAAGTCCAATTGGTTAACCATTTCTCTTGAAAACACTTTGCCTCTCTGCCAGAGACGAAGTCCAATTGGTTAACCATTTCTCTTGAAAACACTTTGTCTCTCCGCCAGAGACTAAGTCCAATTGGTTACCCATTTCTCTTGAAAACACTTTGCCTCTCTGCCAGAGACTAAGTCCAATTGGTTAACCATTTCTCGTGAAAACACTTTGCCTCTCTGCCAGAGACTAAGTCCAATTGGTTATCCATTTCTCTGGAAAACACTTTGTCTCTCCGCCAGAGACTAAGTCCAATTGGTTAACCATTTCTCTTGAAAACACTTTGCCTCTCTGCCAGAGACTAAGTCCAATTGGTTAACCATTTCTCGTGAAAACACTTTGCCTCTCTGCCAGAGACTAAGTCCAATTGGTTAACCATTTCTCAGGGGCTCACCGAGGGCAATCTGTAACGTCTCGCGGGCCCGGGGGCCCCTTTGCACGGCCTGCCAATGCAATCCGAGCCGCACTGTCCTTCGTTTGGTTAACCATTTCTCAGGGGCACACCGAGGGCACCCTGCATTGTCTCGCGGGCCCGGAGGCCACTTTGCACGGCCTGCCAACGCAATGCGAGGTGCTTCGCCCTTGGCCGCCTTCCCGGCCGGCTTCGGGACGTTTCGGGGGCTCTCACCGGGGCAAATCCGGTCCCCCGGGCGATTAGGAGGCCTCCCCGGGCAGGCCCGGGCTTCAGGCCGCCGCTTTTCCATCCCGGCCGAAAGAGGCGAAAAATGCCGAAAATGGCCAAAAATGGCCGCCGGCAGGGCCTCTCGGTCGGTTTGGCGGCAGCCTGGGTCGGTCCCTGCAGACCTGGAGGCTCGAGAAGGTTTTTGGCGATGTCGACCGATTCTCGATTTGCCACCTCCTACTATTCTGCAGGTACCCCGCCAACCTCCCCTGCCGACAATTCCAACCGTAAGGTCGGGCGGTAGTCCTACCGACGAAGAGGCCCCAAAGCCCGCAAAACGCCATTTTGCCCTTTCCTCATCGGGACTTCCGCGGGGAACTCATTAACCAGCTCCATGAGTGGCATGCCAGAAATTGCAACTTGACCCGTCGCCGGGCAGATTCGCTACTCTCTGCGGGAATACCCCCACCGGGTGCCGGGTAAAGGCCTCGGATCTGACCTCATGGACTTCCGTCTGTGCACGGATTTTGCTCTCGCGGGCCCAAGAGCCTCATTGCCCGGCCTGCCAATGCAACCCGAGGTCCATTGGCCTCATTGGTTAATTATTTCTCGAGAAAACACTTTGCCTCTCCGCCAGAGACTAAGTCCAATTGGTTAATCATTTCTCAAGGCCACAATTTGCCTGCCGTTCAGAGACTAAGTCCAATTGGTTAACCATTTCTCTTGAAAACACTTTGCCTCTCTGCCAGAGACTAAGTCCAATTGGTTAACCATTTCTCTTGAAAACACTTTGCCTCTCTGCCAGAGACGAAGTCCAATTGGTTAACCATTTCTCGTGAAAACACTTTGCCTCTCTGCCAGAGACTAAGTCCAATTGGTTATCCATTTCTCTGGAAAACACTTTGTCTCTCCGCCAGAGACTAAGTCCAATTGGTTAACCATTTCTCTTGAAAACACTTTGCCTCTCTGCCAGAGACTAAGTCCAATTGGTTAACCATTTCTCGTGAAAACACTTTGCCTCTCTGCCAGAGACTAAGTCCAATTGGTTATCCATTTCTCTGGAAAACACTTTGTCTCTCCGCCAGAGACTAAGTCCAATTGGTTAACCATTTCTCGTGAAAACACTTTGCCTCTCCGCCAGAGACTAAGTCCAATTGGTTAATCATTTCTCAAGGCCACAATTTGCCTGCCGTTCAGAGACCAAGTCCAATTGGTTAACCATTTCTCTTGAAAACACTTTGCCTCTCTGCCAGAGACGAAGTCCAATTGGTTAACCATTTCTCTTGAAAACACTTTGTCTCTCCGCCAGAGACTAAGTCCAATTGGTTACCCATTTCTCTTGAAAACACTTTGCCTCTCTGCCAGAGACTAAGTCCAATTGGTTAACCATTTCTCGTGAAAACACTTTGCCTCTCTGCCAGAGACTAAGTCCAATTGGTTATCCATTTCTCTTGAAAACACTTTGTCTCTCCGCCAGAGACTAAGTCCAATTGGTTAACCATTTCTCTGGAAAACACTTTGCCTCTCTGCCAGAGACTAAGTCCAATTGGTTAACCATTTCTCTTGAAAACACTTTGCCTCTCTGCCAGAGACTAAGTCCAATTGGTTAACCATTTCTCTTGAAAACACTTTGTCTCTCCGCCAGAGACTAAGTCCAATTGGTTAATCATTTCTCTTGAAAACACTTTGCCTCTCCGCCAGAGACTAAGTCCAATTGGTTAAGCATTTCTCGTGAAAACACTTTGCCTCTCTGCCAGAGACGAAGTCCAATTGGTTAACCATTTCTCTTGAAAACACTTTGCCTCTCTGCCAGAGACTAAGTCCAATTGGTTAACCATTTCTCGTGAAAACACTTTGTCTCTCTGCCAGAGACTAAGTCCAATTGGTTAACCATTTCTCAGGGGCACACCGAGGGCAACCTGTAACGTCTCGCGGGCCCGGGGGCCCCTTTGCACGGCCTGCCAATGCAATCCGAGGCGCACTGTCCTTCGTTTGGTTAACCATTTCTCAGGGGCACACCGAGGGCACCCTGCATTGTCTCGCGGGCCCGGAGGCCACTTTGCACGGCCTGCCAATGCAATCCGAGGTCCTTCGCCCTTGGCCGCCTTCCCGGCCGGCTTCGGGACGTTTCGGGGGCTCTCACCGGGGCAAATCCGGTCCCCCGGGCGATTATGAGGCCTCCCCGGGCAGGCCCGGGCTTCAGGCCGCCGCTTTTCCATCCCGGCCGAAAGAGGCGAAAAATGCCGAAAATGGCCAAAAATGGCCGCCGGCAGGGCCTGTCGGTCGGTTTGGCGGCAGCCTGGGTCGGTCCCTGCAGACCTGGAGGCTCGAGAAGGTTTTTGGCGATGTCGACCGATTCTCGATTTGCCACCTCCTACTATTCTGCAGGTACCCCGCCAACCTCCCCTGCCAACAATTCCAACCGTAAGGTCGGGCGGTAGTCCTACCGTCCAGGAGGCCCTAAAAGCCCGCAAAACGCCATTTTGCCCTTTCCTCATCGGGACTTCCGAGGGGAACTCATGAACCAGCTCCAGGAGTGGCATGCCAGAAATTGCAACTTGACCCGTCGCCGGGCAGATTCGCTACTCTCTGCGGGAATACCCCCACCGGGTGCCGGGTAAAGGCCTCGGATCTGACCTCATGGACTTCCGTCTGTGCACGGATTTTGCTCTCGCGGGCCCAAGAGCCACATTGCCCGGCCTGCCAATGCAACCCGAGGTCCATTGGCCTCATTGGTTAATTATTTCTCGAGAAAACACTTTGCCTCTCTGCCAGAGACTAAGTCCAATTGGTTAACCATTTCTCAGGGGCACAGTTTGCCTGCCGTTCAGAGACTAAGTCCAATTGGTTAACCATTTCTCGTGAAAACACTTTGCCTCTCTGCCAGAGACTAAGTCCAATTGGTTAACCATTTCTCGTGAAAACACTTTGCCTCTCCGCCAGAGACTAAGTCCAATTGGTTAACCATTTCTCAGGGGCACACCGAGGGCAATCTGTAACGTCTCGCGGGCCCGGGGGCCCCTTTGCACGGCCAGCCAATGCAATCCGAGGCGCACTGTCCTTCGTTTGGTTAACCATTTCTCAGGGGCACACCGAGGGCACCCTGCATTGTCTCGCGGGCCCGGAGGCCACTTTGCACGGCCTGCCAACGCAATGCGAGGTGCTTCGCCCTTGGCCGCCTTCCCGGCCGGCTTCGGGACGTTTCGGGGGCTCTCACCGGGGCAAATCCGGTCCCCCGGGCGATTAGGAGGCTTCCCCGGGCAGGCCCGGGCTTCAGGCCGCCGCTTTTCCATCCCGGCCGAAAGAGGCGAAAAATGCCGAAAATGGCCAAAAATGGCCGCCGGCAGGGCCTCTCGGTCGGTTTGGCGGCAGCCTGGGTCGGTCCCTGCAGACCTGGAGGCTCGAGAAGGCGTTTGGCGAGGTCGACCGATTCTCGATTTGCCACCTCCTACTATTCTGCAGGTACCCCGCCAACCTCCCCTGCCGACAATTCCAACCGTAAGGTCGGGCGGTAGTCCTACCGACGAAGAGGCCCCAAAGCCCGCAAAACGCCATTTTGCCCTTTCCTCATCGGGACTTCCGAGGGGAACTCATGAACCAGCTCCAGGAGTGGCATGCCAGAAATTGCAACTTGACCCGTCGCCGGGCGCACTCGCTGCTCTTTGCGGGAATACCCCCACCGGGCGCCGGGTAAGAGCCTCGGATCTGACCTCATGGGCTTCCGTCCTCGCACGGATTTTGCTCTCCCGGGCCCAGGGGCCACTTTCCCCGGCCTTGCGAAGGCAATCGGAGGTGCTTCGCCCTCGAAACCGCCTTCCCGGCCGGCTTCGGGACGTTTCCGGGGCAAATCCGGTCCCGCGGGCGAAGGGGAGCCTTCCCCGGGCACGCCCGGGCTTCAGGCCGCCGCTTTCCGTGACCTTCCGAAAGACGCGAAAAATGCCGAAAATGGCCAAAAATGGCCGCCCGGCACGGCCTCGCGGTCGGTTTGGGGGCAGCCTGGGTCGGTCCCTGCAGACCTGGAGGCTCGAGAAGGCACTTGGCGATGTCGACCGATTCTCGATTTGCCACCTCCTACTATTCTGCAGGTACCCCGCCAACCTCCCCAGCCAACAAATCGCAAATGCCGATCGGCGGGTGACCGTCCGGTAGTCATGCCGACGAAGAGGCGCCTAGGCCCCGCAAACGCTTCCAAATCCGACCCCATCCCGGACCGGTTCTTTTTTAAAAAAGGCTCCCAGGATTCCGGATTTTTTCCTGCCGCACTCGGGACCACCCGACGGACACGAAACCGGGAACCTTTCCCCGGTCCGACCCTCCTCGGCCCGGCCAGCCGACGTCGAAGCGGCCGACTGGTTAATGATTTCACCCTGCTCCGACGTGACGCGTTTTCCAACCGCGCATGCGCGGCTCTGCCTCCCGAACCGCCCCCTCACGTGGGGGCTCTGGGTCCGCCCCCCGGCAGCCATTTCCTCCTGCCGGTCCGTTATTTTACGCCGTTTTTCGCCCTCCAGCCCTGCCGGAATGCTGCCTGCTCGCTGGTTAACCATTTCGCTCCCTGCACGTCGGCTTCTGCCCTGCTGGGGAAGCCCGCTGCTGCCTCTAACCGTACTCACGGGCGGGCGGCTCTGCTGCGCGGCCTCCGGCCACGCCCCCTCACCTGGTTTGCTGGGAACCCGCCCCCGGCAGCCTGTTAGTCGTGCCGGTTCGGTCTTATCGGCCCTTTTTGCACCTTCCCTGCCTGCTGGCATGCTTCGGCTCACCGGTCAACCGGTTCCCCGTTCTCCACTTAGACTTTTGAGCTGCGGGGCTGGTCTGCCGCGAACTGCACCCGTATTACGGGGCGGGCGGCTCTACTGCCCGTACGGCTGCCCTGCCTGTTAACTGGTTAACCGTTTCCCCGTCCACTACTTCGTCCCTGGACCTGCCGGTGTGTTCTGCAGCTAACTGCACCCGTATTACGGGGCGGGACGCTCCGCTTACCGGCCGGCTGCCATGCCTGCTTAACTGGTCAACCATTTACTCACATATACTTAGCCCCATGGAGCTGCTGGGCTGGTCGGCGACCTAACTGCACCCTTGTTGCCGGGAGGTCGGCACTAATTGCCGGCCGGCCGGCTGCCCTGCCTGCTAACTGGTAAACCCTTTACCCACATGTACTTAGCCCCTGGATACTGATGGGCTGTTCTGCACCTAACTGCACCCTGATTAGCGGGCGGGCGGCTGTAATTGCCGGCCGGCTGCTCTGCCTGCTAACTGGTTAACCATTGACCCACATGTACTTAGCCCCTGGAAACTGAGGGGCTGTTCTGCACCTAACTGCACCCTTATTAGCGGGCGGACAGGCGGCCGGCTCTAATTACCGGCCGGCCGGCTGCCCTGCCTGCTAACTGGTTCACCATTTACCCACATGTCCTTAGCCCCTGGAAGCTGATGGGCTGTTCTGCACCTAACTGCACCCTTATTAGCGGGCGGGCGGCTGTAATTACCGGCCGGCTGCCCTGCCTGCTAACTGGTTAACCATTTACCCACATGTACTTAGCCCCTGGAAGCTGATGGGCTGTCCTGCACCTAACTGCACCCTTATTAGCGGGCGGACAGGCGGCCGGCTCCAATTACCGGCCGGCCGGCTGCCCTGCCTTGCTAGCTGGTTAACCATTTACCCACATGTACTTAGCCCCTGGAAACTGATGGGCTGTTCTGCACCTAACTGCACCCTTATTAGTGGGCGGACAGGCGGCCGGCTCTAATTACCGGCCGGCCGGCTGCCCTGCCTGCTAACTGGTTAACCATTTACCCACATGTACTTAGCCCCTGGAAACTGATGGGCTGTCCTGCACCTAACTGCACCCTTATTAGCGGGCGGACAGGCGGCCGGCTGTAATTCCCGGCCGGCTGCGCTGCCTGCTAACTGGTTAACCATTTACCCACATGTACTTAGCCCCTGGAAACTGATGGGCTGTTCTGCAACTCACTGCACCCTTACTGGCGGGCGGACAGGCGGCCGGCTCTAATTACCGGCCGGCCGGCTGCCCTGCCTTGCTAACTGGTTAACCATTTACCCACATGTACTTAGCCCCTGGAAACTGATGGGCTGTTCTGCACCTAACTGCACCCTTATTAGCGGGCGGGCGGCTGTAATTACCGGCCGGCTGCCCTGCCTGCTAACTGGTTAACCTTTTACCCACATGTACTTAGCCCCTGGAAACTGATGGGCTGTTCTGCACCTAACTGCACCCTTACTAGCGGGCGGACAGGCGGCCGGCTCTAATTACCGGCCGGCCGGCTGCCCTGCCTTGCTAACTGGTTAACCATTTACCCACATGTACTTAGCCCCTGGAAACTGATGGGCTGTCCTGCACCTAACTGCACCCTTACTAGCGGGCGGGCGGCTGTAATTAGCGGCCGGCTGCCCTGCCTGCTAACTGGTTCATCATTTACCCACATGTACTTAGCCCCTGGAGCTGCTGGGCTGGTCGGCACCTAACTGCAGCCCTATGGCCGGGAGGTCGGCTCTAATTACCGGCCGGCCGGCTGCCCTGCCTGCTAACTGGTTAATCATTTACCCACATGTACTTAGCCCCTGGAGCTGCTGGGCTGGTCGGCACCTAACTGCACCCGTAATGGCCGGGAGGTCGGCTCTAATTACCGGCCGGCTGCCCTGCCTGCTAACTGGTTAACCATTTACCCACATGTACTTAGCCCCTGGAGCTGATGGGCTGTTCTGCACCGAACTGCACCCTGATTAGCGGGCGGGCGGCTCTAATTGCCGGCCGGCTGCCCTGCCTGCTAACTGGTTAACCATTTACCCGCATGTACTTAGCCCCTGGAGCTGCTGGGCTGGCCGGCACCTAACTGCACCCTTATCACCGGGCGGGCGGCTCTAATTACCGGCCGGCCGGCTGCCCTGCCTGCTAACTGGTTCACCATTTACCCACATGTACTTAGCCCCTGGAGCTGCTGGGCTGGCCGGCACCTAACTGCACCCTTATCACCGGGCGGGCGGCTCTAATTACCGGCCGGCCGGCTGCCCTGCCTGCTAACTGGTTAACCATTTACCCACATGTACTTAGCCCCTGGAAAATGATGGGCTGTTCTGCACCTATCTGCACCCTGATTAGCGGGCGGGCGGCTCTAATTGCCGGCCGGCTGCTCTGCCTGCTGACTGGTTAACCATTTACCCACATGTCCTTAGCCCCTGGAAGCTGATGGGCTGTTCTGCACCTAACTGCACCCTGATTAGCGGGCGGGCGGCTGTAATTGCCGGCCGGCTGCATTGCCTGCTAACTGGTTAACCATTGACCCACATGTACTTAGCCCCTGGAAACAGAGGGGCTGTTCTGCACCTAACTGCACCCTTATTAGCGGGCGGACAGGCGGACGGCTCTAATTACCGGCCGGCCGGCTGCCCTGCCTGCTAACTGGTTAACCATTTACCCACATGTACTTAGCCCCTGGAAACTGATGGGCTGTTCTGCACCATACTGCACCCTTATTAGCGGGCGGACAGGCGGCCGGCTCTAATTACCGGCCGGCCGGCTGCCCTGCCTGCTAACTGGTTCACCATTTACCCACATGTCCTTAGCCCCTGGAAGCTGATGGGCTGTTCTGCACCTAACTGCACCCTTATTAGCGGGCGGGCGGGCGGCTCTAATTGCCGGCCGGCTGCTCTGCCTGCTAACTGGTTAACCATTGACCCACATGTACTTAGCCCCTGGAGCTGATGGGCTGTTCTGCACCTAACTGCACCTTGATTAGCGGGCGGGCGGCTCTAATTGCCGGCCGGCTGCTCTGCCTGCTAACTGGTTCACCATTGACCCACATGTACTTAGCCCCTGGAAAATGATGGGCTGTTCTGCACCTATCTGCACCCTGATTAGCGGGCGGGCGGC
>NW_027597140.1:0-12500 GCF_964194155.1 Cetorhinus maximus | reverse complement strand
TTTCTTATTTGTAAAACATCGGAAGCAACATGTTGGCGCTCGCACGGCTAGGAAATGCCGACTGGCGTGCGTCGCCTGCGTTCACATCGGTTCTGGGCACGCACACAGTGCTGACTCTGCCCATGTCAAACACTACAGTGTGCAACCCAAGGGGACTCAGGCACCCCGCCCGCCCCCTAGGTGCCTGTGAACAGGCTTTGTATTTTTATTTCTCATCATCAAGTACACCGCCAGGTGAAACTTTGTGATTTTTTGTTTTGCTGCTCATAAATACAATTTTCTTATTTGTAAAACAACGGAAGCAACCTGTTGGCGCTCGCACGGAGAGGAAATGCCGACCGGCGTGCGTCGCCTGCGTTCAAAAGGGTTCTGGGCACGCACACAGTGTTGACTCTGTCCATGTCAAACACTCTATAGTGTGCAACCCAAGGGGACTCAGGCACCCCCGCCCCAAAGGTGCCTGTGAACAGACTTTGTATTTTTATTTTTCATCATCAAGTACACCGCCAGGTGACACTTTGTGATTTTTTTTGTTCATAAATACACATGTATATATATATTTGACACTTTGTCATTTTGTCTGTTCTTTTCGCCACACGCCATGTTTATTAAACCAGGGTTACCACCGGTCTGGACCCTGGCCGATATTTCAGACCGACAACGGAGTTCGGAAAGCCCGCACAAATTCATCTTAAATCCTCATATAGGACTTCCGAGAGCTCTTTGAAAGGTATTCTATTTGAAAACGCTTACCACCCTCAAAGTCGCACTTTTCTGGGCATTTTTAAAGTGTGACCGTTGTCTGAAAATGTTCTGAAAATCGTGTCCCCGAAAATCTCCGGGTACCCCGCCAACCTCCCCTGCCAACAATTGCAACCGTAAGGTCGGGCGGTAGGCCTACCGTCCAGGAGGCCCCAAAGCCCGCAAAACGCCATTTTGCCATTTTCTCATCGGGACTTCCGAGGGGAACTCATTAACGAGCTCCAGGAGTGGTATGCCAGAAATTGCAACTTGACCCGTCGCCGGGCACACCCGCTACTCTCTGCGGGAATACCCCCACCGGGTGCCGGGTAAAGGCCTCGGATCTGACCTCATGGACTTCCGTCTGCGCACGGATTTTGCTCTCGCGGGCCCAAGAGCCACTTTCCACGGCCTACCAACGCAATCCGAAGTGCATTGGCCAACCATTACAACGGGAAACACTTTGCCTCTCCGCCAGAGACTAAGTCCAATTGGTTAACCATTTCTCAGGAAAACACTTTGCCTCTCTGCCAGAGACTAAGTCCAATTGGTTAACCATTTCTCATGGCCGCAATTTGCCTGCTGTTCACAGACTAAGTCCAATTGGTTAACCATTTCTCAGGAAAACACTTTGCCTCTCTGCCAGAGACTAAGTCCAATTGGTTAACCATTTCTCATGGCCGCAATTTGCCTGCCGTTCAGAGACTAAGTCCAATTGGTTAACCATTTCTCAGGAAAACACTTTGCCTCTCTGCCAGAGACTAAGTCGAATTGGTTAATCATTTCTCAAGGCCACAATTTGCCTGCCGCTCAGAGACCAAGTCCAATTGGTTAACCATTTCTCAGGAAAACGCTTTGCCTCTCTGCCAGAGACTAAGTCCAATTGGTTAACCATTTCTCTTGAAAACACTTTGCCTCTCTGCCAGAGACTAAGTCCAATTGGTTAACCATTTCTCGTGAAAACACTTTGCCTCTCTGCCAGAGACTAAGTCCAATTGGTTAACCATTTCTCGTGAATACACTTTGTCTCTCCGGCAGAGACTAAGTCCAATTGGTTAACCATTTCTCAGGAAAACACTTTGCCTCTCTGCCAGAGACTAAGTCCAATTGGTTAACCATTTCTCGTGAAAACACTTTGTCTCTCCGCCAGAGACGAAGTCCAATTGGTTAATCATTTCTCAAGGCCACAATTTGCCTGCCGTTCAGAGACCAAGTTCAATTGGTTAACCATTTCTCTTGAAAACACTTTGCCTCTCTGCCAGAGACTAAGTCCAATTGGTTAACCATTTCTCTTGAAAACACTTTGTCTCTCCGCCAGAGACTAAGTCCAATTGGTTAACCATTTCTCGTGAAAACACTTTGCCTCTCTGCCAGAGACAAAGTCCAATTGGTTAACCATTTCTCTGGAAAACACTTTGCCTCTCTGCCAGAGACTAAGTCCAATTGGTTAACCATTTCTCTTGAAAACACTTTGCCTCTCTGCCAGAGACTAAGTCCAATTGGTTAACCATTTCTCTGGAAAACACTTTGCCTCTCTGCCAGAGACTAAGTCCAATTGGTTAACCATTTCTCGTGAAAACACTTTGTCTCTCTGCCAGAGACTAAGTCCAATTGGTTAACCATTTCTCAGGGGCTCACCGAGGGCAATCTGTAACGTCTCGCGGGCCCGGGGGCCCCTTTGCACGGCCTGCCAATGCAATCCGAGGCGCACTGTCCTTCGTTTGGTTAACAATTTCTCAGGGGCACACCGAGGGCACCCTGCATTGTCTCGCGGGCCCGGAGGCCACTTTGCACGGCCTGCCAACGCAATGCGAGGTGCTTCGCCCTTGGCCGCCTTCCCGGCCGGCTTCGGGGCGTTTCGGGGGCTCTCACCGGGGCAAATCCGGTCCCCCGGGCGATTAGGAGGCCTCCCCGGGCAGGCCCGGGCTTCAGGCCGCCGCTTTTCCATCCCGGCCGAAAGAGGCGAAAAATGCCGAAAATGGCCAAAAATGGCCGCCGGCAGGGCCTCTCGGTCGGTTTGGCGGCAGCCTGGGTCGGTCCCTGCAGACCTGGAGGCTCGAGAAGGTTTTTGGCGATGTCGACCGATTCTCGATTTGCCACCTCCTACTATTCTGCAGGTACCCCGCCAACCTCCCCTGCCGACAATTCCAACCGTAAGGTCGGGCGGTAGTCCTACCGACGAAGAGGCCCCAAAGCCCGCAAAACGCCATTTTGCCCTTTCCTCATCGGGACTTCCGAGGGGAACTCATGAACCAGCTCCATGAGTGGCATGCCAGAAATTGCAACTTGACCCGTCGCCGGGCAGATTCGCTACTCTCTGCGGGAATACCCCCACCGGGTGCCGGGTAAAGGCCTCGGATCTGACCTCATGGACTTCCGTCTGTGCACGGATTTTGCTCTCGCGGGCCCAAGAGCCACTTTGCCCGGCCTGCCAATGCAACCCGAGGTCCATTGTCCTCATTGGTTCATTATTTCTCGAGAAAACACTTTGCCTCTCCGCCAGAGACTAAGTCCAATTGGTTAATCATTTCTCAAGGCCACAATTTGCCTGCAGTTCAGAGACTAAGTCCAATTGGTTAACCATTTCTCGTGAAAACACTTTGCCTCTCCGCCAGAGACTAAGTCCAATTGGTTAACCATTTCTCTTCAAAACACTTTGCCTCTCCGCCAGAGACTAAGTCCAATTGGTTAATCATTTCTCAAGGCCACAATTTGCCTGCCGTTCAGAGACTAAGTCCAATTGGTTAACCATTTCTCGTGAAAACACTTTGCCTCTCCGCCAGAGACTAAGTCCAATTGGTTAACCATTTCTCTTCAAAACACTTTGCCTCTCCGCCAGAGACTAAGTCCAATTGGTTAACCATTTCTCAGGAAAACGCTTTGCCTCTCTGCCAGAGACTAAGTCCAATTGGTTAACCATTTCTCAGGAAAACACTTTGCCTCTCTGCCAGAGACTAAGTCCAATTGGTTATCCATTTCTCGTGAAAACACTTTGCCTCTCCGCCAGAGACTAAGTCCAATTGGTTAATCATTTCTCAAGGCCACAATTTGCCTGCCGTTCAGAGACCAAGTCCAATTGGTTAACCATTTCTCTTGAAAACACTTTGCCTCTCTGCCAGAGACTAAGTCCAATTGGTTAACCATTTCTCTTGAAAACACTTTGTCTCTCCGCCAGAGACTAAGTCCAATTGGTTAATCATTTCTCTTGAAAACACTTTGCCTCTCCGCCAGAGACTAAGTCCAATTGGTTAACCATTTCTCGTGAAAACACTTTGCCTCTCTGCCAGAGACTAAGTCCAATTGGTTAACCATTTCTCTTGAAAACACTTTGCCTCTCTGCCAGAGACTAAGTCCAATTGGTTAACCATTTCTCGTGAAAACACTTTGTCTCTCTGCCAGAGACTAAGTCCAATTGGTTAACCATTTCTCAGGGGCACACCGAGGGCAACCTGTAACGTCTCGCGGGCCCGGGGGCCCCTTTGCACGGCCTGCCAATGCAATCCGAGGCGCACTGTCCTTCGTTTGGTTAACCATTTCTCAGGGGCACACCGAGGGCACCCTGCATTGTCTCGCGGGCCCGGAGGCCACTTTGCACGGCCTGCCAACGCAATGCGAGGTCCTTCGCCCTTGGCCGCCTTCCCGGCCGGCTTCGGGACGTTTCGGGGGCTCTCACCGGGGCAAATCCGGTCCCCCGGGCGATTAGGAGGCCTCCCCGGGCAGGCCCGGGCTTCAGGCCGCCGCTTTTCCATCCCGGCCGAAAGAGGCGAAAAATGCCGAAAATGGCCAAAAATGGCCGCCGGCAGGGCCTCTCGGTCGGTTTGGCGGCAGCCTGGGTCGGTCCCTGCAGACCTGGAGGCTCGAGAAGGTTTTTGGCGATGTCGACCGATTCTCGATTTGCCACCTCCTACTATTCTGCAGGTACCCCGCCAACCTCCCCTGCCGACAATTCCAACCGTAAGGTCGGGCGGTAGTCCTACCGACGAAGAGGCCCCAAAGCCCGCAAAACGCCATTTTGCCCTTTCCTCATCGGGACTTCCGCGGGGAACTCATTAACCAGCTCCATGAGTGGCATGCCAGAAATTGCAACTTGACCCGTCGCCGGGCAGATTCGCTACTCTCTGCGGGAATACCCCCACCGGGTGCCGGGTAAAGGCCTCGGATCTGACCTCATGGACTTCCGTCTGTGCACGGATTTTGCTCTCGCGGGCCCAAGAGCCTCATTGCCCGGCCTGCCAATGCAACCCGAGGTCCATTGGCCTCATTGGTTAATTATTTCTCGAGAAAACACTTTGCCTCTCCGCCAGAGACTAAGTCCAATTGGTTAATCATTTCTCAAGGCCACAATTTGCCTGCCGTTCAGAGACGAAGTCCAATTGGTTAACCATTTCTCTTGAAAACACTTTGCCTCTCTGCCAGAGACTAAGTCCAATTGGTTAACCATTTCTCTTGAAAACACTTTGCCACTCTGCCAGAGACTAAGTCCAATTGGTTAACCATTTCTCTTGAAAACACTTTGCCTCTCTGCCAGAGACTAAGTCCAATTGGTTAACCATTTCTCGTGAAAACACTTTGCCTCTCTGCCAGAGACTAAGTCCAATTGGTTATCCATTTCTCTGGAAAACACTTTGTCTCTCCGCCAGAGACTAAGTCCAATTGGTTAACCATTTCTCTTGAAAACACTTTGCCTCTCTGCCAGAGACTAAGTCCAATTGGTTAACCATTTCTCCTGAAAACACTTTGTCTCTCTGCCAGAGACTAAGTCCAATTGGTTAACCATTTCTCAGGGGCTCACCGAGGGCAATCTGTAACGTCTCGCGGGCCCGGGGGCCCCTTTGCACGGCCTGCCAATGCAATCCGAGGCGCACTGTCCTTCGTTTGGTTAACCATTTCTCAGGGGCACACCGAGGGCACCCTGCATTGTCTCGCGGGCCCGGAGGCCACTTTGCACGGCCTGCCAACGCAATGCGAGGTCCTTCGCCCTTGGCCGCCTTCCCGGCCGGCTTCGGGACGTTTCGGGGGCTCTCACCGGGGCAAATCCGGTCCCCCGGGCGATTAGGAGGCCTCCCCGGGCAGGCCCGGGCTTCAGGCCGCCGCTTTTCCATCCCGGCCGAAAGAGGCGAAAAATGCCGAAAATGGCCAAAAATGGCCGCCGGCAGGGCCTGTCGGTCGGTTTGGCGGCAGCCTGGGTCGGTCCCTGCAGACCTGGAGGCTCGAGAAGGTTTTTGGCGATGTCGACCGATTCTCGATTTGCCACCTCCTACTATTCTGCAGGTACCCCGCCAACCTCCCCTGCCAACAATTCCAACCGTAAGGTCGGGCGGTAGTCCTACCGTCCAGGAGGCCCTAAAAGCCCGCAAAACGCCATTTTGCCCTTTCCTCATCGGGACTTCCGAGGGGAACTCATGAACCAGCTCCAGGAGTGGCATGCCAGAAATTGCAACTTGACCCGTCGCCGGGCAGATTCGCTACTCTCTGCGGGAATACCCCCACCGGGTGCCGGGTAAAGGCCTCGGATCTGACCTCATGGACTTCCGTCTGTGCACGGATTTTGCTCTCGCGGGCCCAAGAGCCACTTTGCCCGGCCTGCCAATGCAACCCGAGGTCCATTGTCCTCATTGGTTCATTATTTCTCGAGAAAACACTTTGCCTCTCCGCCAGAGACTAAGTCCAATTGGTTAATCATTTCTCAAGGCCACAATTTGCCTGCCGTTCAGAGACTAAGTCCAATTGGTTAACCATTTCTCGTGAAAACACTTTGCCTCTCCGCCAGAGACTAAGTCCAATTGGTTAACCATTTCTCTTGAAAACACTTTGCCTCTCCGCCAGAGACTAAGTCCAATTGGTTAACCATTTCTCAGGAAAACGCTTTGCCTCTCTGCCAGAGACTAAGTCCAATTGGTTAACCATTTCTCAGGAAAACACTTTGCCTCTCTGCCAGAGACTAAGTCCAATTGGTTATCCATTTCTCGTGAAAACACTTTGCCTCTCTGCCAGAGACTAAGTCCAATTGGTTAACCATTTCTCAGGAAAACACTTTGCCTCTCTGCCAGAGACGAAGTCCAATTGGTTAACCATTTCTCGTGAAAACACTTTGCCTCTCCGCCAGAGACTAAGTCCAATTGGTTAATCATTTCTCAAGGCCACAATTTGCCTGCCGTTCAGAGACCAAGTCCAATTGGTTAACCATTTCTCTTGAAAACACTTTGCCTCTCTGCCAGAGACCAAGTCCAATTGGTTAACCATTTCTCTTGAAAACACTTTGTCTCTCCGCCAGAGACTAAGTCCAATTGGTTAACCATTTCTCTTGAAAACACTTTGCCTCTCTGCCAGAGACTAAGTCCAATTGGTTAACCATTTCTCGTGAAAACACTTTGCCTCTCTGCCAGAGACTAAGTCCAATTGGTTATCCATTTCTCTTGAAAACACTTTGTCTCTCCGCCAGAGACAAAGTCCAATTGGTTAACCATTTCTCTGGAAAACACTTTGCCTCTCTGCCAGAGACTAAGTCCAATTGGTTAACCATTTCTCTTGAAAACACTTTGCCACTCTGCCAGAGACTAAGTCCAATTGGTTAACCATTTCTCTTGAAAACACTTTGCCTCTCTGCCAGAGACTAAGTCCAATTGGTTAACCATTTCTCGTGAAAACACTTTGCCTCTCTGCCAGAGACTAAGTCCAATTGGTTATCCATTTCTCTGGAAAACACTTTGTCTCTCCGCCAGAGACTAAGTCCAATTGGTTAACCATTTCTCTTGAAAACACTTTGCCTCTCTGCCAGAGACTAAGTCCAATTGGTTAACCATTTCTCGTGAAAACACTTTGTCTCTCTGCCAGAGACTAAGTCCAATTGGTTAACCATTTCTCAGGGGCACACCGAGGGCAACCTGTAACGTCTCGCGGGCCCGGGGGCCCCTTTGCACGGCCTGCCAATGCAATCCGAGGCGCACTGTCCTTCGTTTGGTTAACCATTTCTCAGGGGCACACCGAGGGCACCCTGCATTGTCTCGCGGGCCCGGAGGCCACTTTGCACGGCCTGCCAACGCAATGCGAGGTCCTTCGCCCTTGGCCGCCTTCCCGGCCGGCTTCGGGACGTTTCGGGGGCTCTCACCGGGGCAAATCCGGTCCCCCGGGCGATTAGGAGGCCTCCCCGGGCAGGCCCGGGCTTCAGGCCGCCGCTTTTCCATCCCGGCCGAAAGAGGCGAAAAATGCCGAAAATGGCCAAAAATGGCCGCCGGCAGGGCCTCTCGGTCGGTTTGGCGGCAGCCTGGGTCGGTCCCTGCAGACCTGGAGGCTCGAGAAGGTTTTTGGCGATGTCGACCGATTCTCGATTTGCCACCTCCTACTATTCTGCAGGTACCCCGCCAACCTCCCCTGCCAACAATTCCAACCGTAAGGTCGGGCGGTAGTCCTACCGTCCAGGAGGCCCTAAAAGCCCGCAAAACGCCATTTTGCCCTTTCCTCATCGGGACTTCCGAGGGGAACTCATGAACCAGCTCCAGGAGTGGCATGCCAGAAATTGCAACTTGACCCGTCGCCGGGCAGATTCGCTACTCTCTGCGGGAATACCCCCACCGGGTGCCGGGTAAAGGCCTCGGATCTGACCTCATGGACTTCCGTCTGTGCACGGATTTTGCTCTCGCGGGCCCAAGAGCCACATTGCCCGGCCTGCCAATGCAACCCGAGGTCCATTGGCCTCACTGGTTAATTATTTCTCGAGAAAACACTTTGCCTCTCTGCCAGAGACTAAGTCCAATTGGTTAACCATTTCTCAGGGGCACAGTTTGCCTGCCGTTCAGAGACTAAGTCCAATTGGTTAACCATTTCTCAGGAAAACACTTTGCCTCTCTGCCAGAGACTAAGTCCAATTGGTTAACCATTTCTCGTGAAAACACTTTGCCTCTCCGCCAGAGACTTAGTCCAATTGGTTAACCATTTCTCAGGGGCACACCGAGGGCAATCTGTAACGTCTCGCGGGCCCGGGGGCCCCTTTGCACGGCCAGCCAATGCAATCTGAGGCGCACTGTCCTTCGTTTGGTTAACCATTTCTCAGGGGCACACCGAGGGCACCCTGCATTGTCTAGCGGGCCCGGAGGCCACTTTGCACGGCCTGCCAATGCAATCGGAGGTGCTTCGCCCTTGGCCGCCTTCCCGGCCGGCTTCGGGACGTTTCCGGGGCTCTCACCGGGGCAAATCCGGTCCCCCGGGCGATTAGGAGGCTTCCCCGGGCAGGCCCGGGCTTCAGTCCGCCGCTTTTCCATCCCGGCCGAAAGAGGCGAAAAATGCCGAAAATGGCCAAAAATGGCCGCCGGCAGGGCCTGTCGGTCGGTTTGGCGGCAGCCTGGGTCGGTCCCTGCAGACCTGGAGGCTCGAGAAGGCGTTTGGCGATGTCGACCGATTCTCGATTTGCCACCTCCTACTATTCTGCAGGTACCCCGCCAACCTCCCCTGCCGACAATTCCAACCGTAAGGTCGGGCGGTAGTCCTACCGACGAAGAGGCCCCAAAGCCCGCAAAACGCCATTTTGCCCTTTCCTCATCGGGACTTCCGAGGGGAACTCATGAACCAGCTCCAGGAGTGGCATGCCAGAAATTGCAACTTGACCCGTCGCCGGGCAGATTCGCTGCTCTCTGCGGGAATACCCCCACCGGGCGCCGGGTAAGAGCCTCGGATCTGACCTCATGGGCTTCCGTCCTCGCACGGATTTTGCTCTCCCGGGCCCAGGGGCCACTTTCCCCGGCCTTGCGAAGGCAATCGGAGGTGCTTCGCCCTCGAAACCGCCTTCCCGGCCGGCTTCGGGACGTTTCCGGGGCAAATCCGGTCCCGCGGGCGAAGGGGAGCCTTCCCCGGGCACGCCCGGGCTTCAGGCCGCCGCTTTCCGTGACCTACCGAAAGACGCGAAAAATGCCGAAAATGGCCAAAAATGGCCGCCCGGCACGGCCTCGCGGTCGGTTTGGGGGCAGCCTGGGTCGGTCCCTGCAGACCTGGAGGCTCGAGAAGGCACTTGGCGATGTCGACCGATTCTCGATTTGCCACCTCCTACTATTCTGCAGGTACCCCGCCAACCTCCCCAGCCAACAAATCGCAAATGCCGATCGGCGGGTGACCGTCCGGTAGTCATGCCGACGAAGAGGCACCTAGGCCCCGCAAACGCTTCCAAATCCGACCCCATCCCGGACCGGTTCTTTTTTAAAAAAGGCTCCCAGGACTCCGGATTTTTTCCTGCCGCACTCGGGACCACCCGACGGACACGAAACCGGGAACCTTTCCCCGGTCCGACCCTCCTCGGCCCGGCCAGCCGACGTCGAAGCGGCCGACTGGTTAATGATTTCACCCTGCTCCGACGTTGACGCGTTTTCCAACCGCGCATGCGCGGCTCTGCCTCCCGAACCGCCCCCTCACGTGAGGGCTCTGGGTCCGCCCCCCGGCAGCCATTTCCTCCTGCCGGTCCGTTATTTTACGCCGTTTTTCGCCCTCCAGCCCTGCCGGAATGCTGCCTGCTCGCTGGTTAACCATTTCGCTCCCTCCACTTCGGCTTCTGCCCTGCTGGGGAAGCCCGCTGCTGCCTCTAACCGTACTCACGGGCGGGCGGCTCTGCTGCGCGGCCTCCGGCCACGCCCCCTCACCTGGTTTGCTGGGAACCCGCCCCCGGCAGCCTGTTACTCGTGCCGGTTCGGTCTTATCGGCCCTTTTTGCACCTTCCCTGCCTGCTGGCATGCTTCGGCTCACCGGTCAACCGGTTCCCCGTTCTCCACTTAGACTTTTGAGCTGCGGGGCTGGTCTGCCGCGAACTGCACCCGTATTACGGGGCGGGCGGCTCTACTGCCCGTACGGCTGCCCTGCCTGTTAACTGGTTAACCGTTTCCCCGTCCACTACTTCGTCCCTGGACCTGCCGGTGTGCTCTGCAGCTAACTGCACCCGTATTACGGGGCGGGACGCTCCGCTTACCGGCCGGCTGCCATGCCTGCTTAACTGGTCAACCATTTACTCACATATACTTAGCCCCTGGAGCTGCTGGGCTGGTCGGCGACCTAACTGCACCCTTGTTGCCGGGAGGTCGGCACTAATTGCCGGCCGGCCGGCTGCCCTGCCTGCTAACTGGTAAACCCTTTACCCACATGTACTTAGCCCCTGGATACTGATGGGCTGTTCTGCACCTAACTGCACCCTGATTAGCGGGCGGGCGGCTCTAATTGCCGGCCGGCTGCTCTGCCTGCTAACTGGTTAACCATTGACCCACATGTACTTAGCCCCTGGAAACTGAGGGGCTGTTCTGCACCTAACTGCACCCTTATTAGCGGGCGGACAGGCGGCCGGCTCTAATTACCGGCCGGCCGGCTGCCCTGCCTGCTAACTGGTTCACCATTTACCCACATGTACTTAGCCCCTGGAAGCTGATGGGCTGTTCTGCACCTAACTGCACCCTGATTAGCGGGCGGGCGGCTGTAATTGCCGGCCGGCTGCTCTGCCTGCTTACTGGTTAACCATTTACCCACATGTACTTAGCCCCTGGAAACTGATGGGCTGTTCTGCACCTAACTGCACCCTTACTAGCGGGCGGACAGGCGGCCGGCTCTAATTACCGGCCGGCCGGCTGCCCTGCCTTGCTAACTGGTTAACCATTTACCCACATGTACTTAGCCCCTGGAAACTGATGGGCTGTCCTGCACCTAACTGCACCCTTACTAGCGGGCGGGCGGCTGTAATTAGCGGCCGGCTGCCCTGCCTGCTAACTGGTTCATCATTTACCCACATGTACTTAGCCCCTGGAGCTGCTGGGCTGGTCGGCACCTAACTGCAGCCCTATGGCCGGGAGGTCGGCTCTAATTACCGGCCGGCCGGCTGCCCTGCCTGCTAACTGGTTAATCATTTACCCACATGTACTTAGCCCCTGGAGCTGCTGGGCTGGTCGGCACCTAACTGCACCCGTAATGGCCGGGAGGTCGGCTCTAATTACCGGCCGGCTGCCCTGCCTGCTAACTGGTTAACCATTTACCCACATGTACTTAGCCCCTGGAGCTGATGGGCTGTTCTGCACCGAACTGCACCCTGATTAGCGGGCGGGCGGCTCTAATTGCCGGCCGGCTGCCCTGCCTGCTAACTGGTTAACCATTTACCCGCATGTACTTAGCCCCTGGAGCTGCTGGGCTGGCCGGCACCTAACTGCACCCTTATCACCGGGCGGGCGGCTCTAATTACCGGCCGGCCGGCTGCCCTGCCTGCTAACTGGTTCACCATTTACCCACATGTACTTAGCCCCTGGAAAATGATGGGCTGTTCTGCACCTATCTGCACCCTGATTAGCGGGCGGGCGGCTCTAATTGCCGGCCGGCTGCTCTGCCTGCTGACTGGTTAACCATTTACCCACATGTCCTTAGCCCCTGGAAGCTGATGGGCTGTTCTGCACCTAACTGCACCCTGATTAGCGGGCGGGCGGCTGTAATTGCCGGCCGGCTGCATTGCCTGCTAACTGGTTAACCATTGACCCACATGTACTTAGCCCCTGGAAACAGAGGGGCTGTTCTGCACCTAACTGCACCCTTATTAGCGGGCGGACAGGCGGACGGCTCTAATTACCGGCCGGCCGGCTGCCCTGCCTGCTAACTGGTTAACCATTTACCCACATGTACTTAGCCCCTGGAAACTGATGGGCTGTTCTGCACCATACTGCACCCTTATTAGCGGGCGGACAGGCGGCCGGCTCTAATTACCGGCCGGCCGGCTGCCCTGCCTGCTAACTGGTTCACCATTTACCCACATG
>NW_027597139.1:0-99125 GCF_964194155.1 Cetorhinus maximus | reverse complement strand
TAACCTCCCTGATCTCACTCTCTGTCCCTTTTACCTCCCCGTGATCTCACTCTCTGTCACTTTAAGCACCCCGTGATCTCACTCTCTGTCCGGATAACCTCCCCGTGATCTCACTCTCAGTCCGTTTAAACTCCCCGTGATCTCACTCTCCGTCCTTTTAACCTCCTCGTGATCTCACTCTCTATCCCTTTAATGTGACCGTGATCTCACTCCCTGTCACTTTGACTTCCCCGTGCTCTCATTCTCTGTCCCATTAACCACCTCGTGATCTCACTTACTGTCCCTTTAACGTCCCAGTGATATCACTCTCTGTGACTTTAACCTCTCCGTAATCTCACTCTCTGTCCCTTTAACCACCCCGTGATCTCTCTCTCTGTCCCTTTAACCTCACCGTGATCTCACTCTCTGTCCTTTTAACCACCCCGTGATCTCACTCTCTGTCACTTTAAGCACCCCATGATCTCACTCTCTGTCCTGATAACCTCCCCGTGATCTCACTCTCTGTCCCATTAACCACCTCGTGATCTCACTTACTGTCCCTTTAACGTCCCAGTGATATCACTCTCTGTGACTTTAACCTCTCCGTAATCTCACTCTCTGTCCCTTTAACCAGCCCGTGATCTCACTCTCTGTCCCTTTAACCACCCCGTGATCTCTCTCTCTGTCCCTTTTACCTCCCCGTGATCTCACTATCTGTCCCTTTAAACTCCCTGATCTCACTCTCTGTCCCTTTAACCTCCTCCTGATCTCACTCTCTGTCCTTTTAACCACCCGGTGATCTCACTCTCAGTCCCTTTAAACTCCCCGTGATCTCACTCTCAGTCCCTTTAAACTCCCCGTGATCTCACTCAATCCCTTTAAACTCCCCGTGATCTCACTCTCCGTCCCTTTTACCTCCCCGTGATCTCACTCTCTGTCCCTTTAATGTGACCGTGATCTCACTCTCCGTCCCTTTTACCTCCCCGTGATCTCACTCTCTGTCCCTTTAATGTGACCGTGATCTCACTCTCTGTCACTTTAACTTCCCCGTGATCTCATTCTCTGTCCCTTCAAACTACCCGTGATCTCACTCTCTCTCCCTTTAACCTCCCTGTGATCTCACTGTCTGTCCCTTTAAACACCCCGTGAACTCACTCTCTGTCCCTTTAACTGTCCCCCGATCTCACTCTCTTTCCCTTTAACTGACCCCCTGATCTCACTCTCTGTCCCTTTAACCTCCCCGTGATCTCACTCTCTGTCCCTTTAACCTCCCTGATCTCACTCTCTGTCCCCTTAGCCTCCCCGTGATCTTACTCTCTGTCCCATTAAACTCCCCGTGATCTCACTCTCTGTCGCTTTAACCTCCCCGTGATCTCACTATCAGACCCTTTATCCTCCCCGTGATCTCACTCTCTTTCCTTTTAATCTGACCGTGATCTCACTCTCTTTCCATTTAACACCCCCGTGATCTCAATCTCTGTCCCTTTAACCTCCCCAAGATCTCACTCTCTGTCCCTTCAACCTACCCGTGCTCTCAGTTTCTGTCCCTTTAACCTCCCCGCGATCTGACTCTCTGTCCCTTTAACCTCCCCATGATCTCACTCTCTATCCCTTTATCCTACTCGTGATCTCACTCTCTGTCCCTTTAACTTCCCCATGTTCTCACTCTCTGTACCTTCATCCTCCCTCTGATCTCACGCTCTGTAACTTTAAACTCCCCGTGATTTCACTCCCTTTCCATTTAACCTCATCGTGATCACACTATCTGTCCCTTTAACCTCCCCGTAATCTCTCTCTGTCCCTTTAACCTCCCCGTGATCTCACTCTCTGTCCCTTTAACTTCCCCGTGCTCTCATTCTCTGTCCCTTTAAACTCCCCGTGATCTCACTCACTGTCCCTTTAACATTGCCGTGATCACACTCGCTGTCCCTTTAACGTCCACGTGATCCCGCACTCTCTCCTTTTAACCTCCTCGTGATCTCACTATCTGTCCCTTTAACATCCACCTGATCCCGCACTCTATCCCTTTAACCTCATCGTGATCGCGCTATCTGTCCCTATAACCTCCCCGTGTTCTCACTCTCTGTCCCTTTAGATTCCCCGTAATCTCTCTCTGTCCCTTTAACATGCCCGTGATCTCACCGTCTGTCCCTTTAACCTCCCCCTGATCTCACTCTCTGTCACTTTAACCTCCCCGTGATCTCACTCTCTGTCCCTTTAACCTCCCTGATCTCACTCTCTGTCCCTTTAACCACCCCGTGATCTCAATCTCTGTCCCCTTCATTCACCGTGATCTCACTCTCTGTCCCTTTAACCTCCCCGTGATTTCAATCTCTGTCCCATTAACCTCCCGGTGATCTCACTCTCTGTCCCTTTAAGCTCCCCGTGATCTCAATCTCTGTGCCTTTAACATCCCCTTGATTTCACTCTCTGTCCCTTTAACCTCCCCGTGATCTCACTCTCTGTCCCTTTAACCTCCCCGTGATCTCACTCTCTGTCCCTTTAACCTCCTCGTGATCTCACTCTCTGTCCCATTAACCTCCCCGTGATCTCACTCACTGTCCCTTTAACCTCCCCGTGATCTCACTCTCTGTCATTTTAACCTCTCCGTAATCTCACTCTCTGTCCCTTTAACGAGCCCGTGATCTCACTATCTGTCCCTTTAACCTCCCTGATCTCACTCTCTGTCCCTTTCACCTCCCCGTGATCTCACTCTCTGTCCGGATAACCTCTCCGTGATCTCACTCTCAGTCCGTTTAAACTCCCCGTGATCTCACTCTCCGTCCCTTTAACCTCCTCGTGATCTCACTCTCTATCCCTTTAATGTGACCATGATCTCACTCCCTGTCACTTTAACTTCCCCGTGCTCTCATTCTCTGTCCCTTTAATCTCCCCGTGATCTCACTCTCTGTCCCATTAACCACCTCGTGATCTCACTTACTGTCCCTTTAACGTCCCAGTGATATCACTCTCTGTGACTTTAACCTCTCCGTAATCTCACTCTCTGTCCCTTTAACCAGCCCGTGATCTCACTCTCTGTCCCTTTAACCACCCCGTGATCTCTCTCTCTGTCCCTTTTACCTCCCCGTGATCTCACTATCTGTCCCTTTAAACTCCCTGATCTCACTCTCTGTCCCTTTAACCTCCTCCTGATCTCACTCTCTGTCCTTTTAACCACCCGGTGATCTCACTCTCAGTCCCTTTAAACTCCCCGTGATCTCACTCTCAGTCCCTTTAAACTCCCCGTGATCTCACTCAATCCCTTTAAACTCCCCGTGATCTCACTCTCCGTCCCTTTTACCTCCCCGTGATCTCACTCTCTGTCCCTTTAATGTGACCGTGATCTCACTCTCCGTCCCTTTTACCTCCCCGTGATCTCACTCTCTGTCCCTTTAATGTGACCGTGATCTCACTCTCTGTCACTTTAACTTCCCCGTGATCTCATTCTCTGTCCCTTCAAACTACCCGTGATCTCACTCTCTCTCCCTTTAACCTCCCTGTGATCTCACTGTCTGTCCCTTTAAACACCCCGTGAACTCACTCTCTGTCCCTTTAACTGTCCCCCGATCTCACTCTCTTTCCCTTTAACTGACTCCCTGATCTCACTCTCTGTCCCTTTAACTGTCCTCTTGATCTCACTCTCTTTGCCTTTTACTGACCCCCTGATCTCACTCTCTGACCCTTTAACTGTCCCCCTGATCTCAATCTCTGTCACTTTTTCTGTCCCTGATCTCACATTTGTCCCTTTAACGTCCACGTGATCCCACACTCTCTCCCTTTAAACTCCCTGATCTCACTCTTTCTCACTTTATCCTCCCCGTGATCTCACTCTCCGTCCCTTTAACCTCCTCTTGATCTCGCTATCTGTCCCTTTAACCTCCCCGTGATCTCACTCTCTCTCCCTTTAAACTCCCTGATCTCACTCTTTCTCACTTTATCCTCCCCGTGGTCTCACTCTCTGTCCCTTTAACCTCCCCGTTATCTCACTCTCTGATCTTTAACCTCCCCGTGATCTCACTCTCTGTCCCTTTAACTTCCCCGTGATCTCACTCGCTGTCCCTTTAAACACCCCGTGAACTCAATCTCTGTCCCTTTAACTGTCCCCCGATCTCTCTCTCTTTCCCTTTAACTGACCCCCTGATCTCACTCTCTGTCCCTTTAACTGTCCTCTTGATCTCACTCTCTTTGCCTTTTACTGACCCCCTGATCTCACTCTCTGTCCCTTTATCCTCCCCGTGATCTCAATCTCTGTGCCTTGAACATCCCCTTGATTTCACTCTCTGTCCCTTTAACCTCCCCGTGATCTCACTCTCTGTCCCTTTAACCACGCCGTGATCTCACTCTCTGTCCCTTTAACCTCCTCGTGATCTCACTCTCTGTCCCATTAACCTCCCCGTGATCTCACTCACTGTCCCTTTAACCTCCCCGTGATCTCACTCTCTGTCATTTTAACCTCCCTGATCTCACTCTCTGTCCCTTTTACCTCCCCGTGATCTCACTCTCTGTCACTTTAAGCACCCCGTGATCTCACTCTCTGTCCGGATAACCTCCCCGTGATCTCACTCTCAGTCCGTTTAAACTCCCCGTGATCTCACTCTCCGTCCTTTTAACCTCCTCGTGATCTCACTCTCTATCCCTTTAATGTGACCGTGATCTCACTCCCTGTCACTTTGACTTCCCCGTGCTCTCATTCTCTGTCCCATTAACCACCTCGTGATCTCACTTACTGTCCCTTTAACGTCCCAGTGATATCACTCTCTGTGACTTTAACCTCTCCGTAATCTCACTCTCTGTCCCTTTAACCACCCCGTGATCTCTCTCTCTGTCCCTTTAACCTCACCGTGATCTCACTCTCTGTCCTTTTAACCACCCCGTGATCTCACTCTCTGTCACTTTAAGCACCCCATGATCTCACTCTCTGTCCTGATAACCTCCCCGTGATCTCACTCTCTGTCCCATTAACCACCTCGTGATCTCACTTACTGTCCCTTTAACGTCCCAGTGATATCACTCTCTGTGACTTTAACCTCTCCGTAATCTCACTCTCTGTCCCTTTAACCAGCCCGTGATCTCACTCTCTGTCCCTTTAACCACCCCGTGATCTCTCTCTCTGTCCCTTTTACCTCCCCGTGATCTCACTATCTGTCCCTTTAAACTCCCTGATCTCACTCTCTGTCCCTTTAACCTCCTCCTGATCTCACTCTCTGTCCTTTTAACCACCCGGTGATCTCACTCTCAGTCCCTTTAAACTCCCCGTGATCTCACTCTCAGTCCCTTTAAACTCCCCGTGATCTCACTCAATCCCTTTAAACTCCCCGTGATCTCACTCTCCGTCCCTTTTACCTCCCCGTGATCTCACTCTCTGTCCCTTTAATGTGACCGTGATCTCACTCTCCGTCCCTTTTACCTCCCCGTGATCTCACTCTCTGTCCCTTTAATGTGACCGTGATCTCACTCTCTGTCACTTTAACTTCCCCGTGATCTCATTCTCTGTCCCTTCAAACTACCCGTGATCTCACTCTCTCTCCCTTTAACCTCCCTGTGATCTCACTGTCTGTCCCTTTAAACACCCCGTGAACTCACTCTCTGTCCCTTTAACTGTCCCCCGATCTCACTCTCTTTCCCTTTAACTGACCCCCTGATCTCACTCTCTGTCCCTTTAACTGTCCTCTTGATCTCACTCTCTTTGCCTTTTACTGACCCCCTGATCTCACTCTCTGACCCTTTAACTGTCCCCCTGATCTCAATCTCTGTCACTTTTTCTGTCCCTGATCTCACATTTGTCCCTTTAACGTCCATGTGATCCCACACTCTCTCCCTTTAAACTCCCTGATCTCACTCTTTCTCACTTTATCCTCCCCGTGATCTCACTCTCCGTCCCTTTAACCTCCTCTTGATCTCGCTATCTGTCCCTTTAACCTCCCCGTGATCTCACTCTCTCTCCCTTTAAACTCCCTGATCTCACTCTTTCTCACTTTATCCTCCCCGTGGTCTCACTCTCTGTCCCTTTAACCTCCCCGTTATCTCACTCTCTGATCTTTAACCTCCCCGTGATCTCACTCTCTGTCCCTTTAACTTCCCCGTGATCTCACTCGCTGTCCCTTTAAACACCCCGTGAACTCAATCTCTGTCCCTTTAACTGTCCCCCGATCTCTCTCTCTTTCCCTTTAACTGACCCCCTGATCTCACTCTCTGTCCCTTTAACTGTCCTCTTGATCTCACTCTCTTTGCCTTTTACTGACCCCCTGATCTCACTCTCTGTCCCTTTATCCTCCCCGTGATCTCAATCTCTGTGCCTTGAACATCCCCTTGATTTCACTCTCTGTCCCTTTAACCTCCCTGTGATCTCACTCTCTGTCCCTTTAACCACGCCGTGATCTCACTCTCTGTCCCTTTAACCTCCTCGTGATCTCACTCTCTGTCCCATTAACCTCCCCGTGATCTCACTCACTGTCCCTTTAACCTCCCCGTGATCTCACTCTCTGTCATTTTAACCTCCCTGATCTCACTCTCTGTCCCTTTTACCTCCCCGTGATCTCACTCTCTGTCACTTTAAGCACCCCGTGATCTCACTCTCTGTCCGGATAACCTCCCCGTGATCTCACTCTCAGTCCGTTTAAACTCCCCGTGATCTCACTCTCCGTCCCTTTAACCTCCTCGTGATCTCACTCTCTATCCCTTTAATGTGACCGTGATCTCACTCCCTGTCACTTTGACTTCCCCGTGCTCTCATTCTCTGTCCCTTCAAACTACCCGTGATCTCACTCTCTCTCCCTTTAACCTCCCTGTGATCTCACTGTCTGTCCCTTTAAACACCCCGTGAACTCACTCTCTGTCCCTTTAACTGTCCCCCGATCTCACTCTCTTTCCCTTTAACTGACCCCCTGATCTCACTCTCTGTCCCTTTAACTGTCCTCTTGATCTCACTCTCTTTGCCTTTTACTGACCCCCTGATCTCACTCTCTGACCCTTTAACAGTCCCCCTGATCTCAATCTCTGTCACTTTTTCTGTCCCTGATCTCACATTTGTCCCTTTAACGTCCACGTGATCCCACACTCTCTCCCTTTAAACTCCCTGATCTCACTCTTTCTCACTTTATCCTCCCCGTGATCTCACTCTCCGTCCCTTTAACCTCCTCTTGATCTCGCTATCTGTCCCTTTAACCTCCCCGTGATCTCACTCTCTCTCCCTTTAAACTCCCTGATCTCACTCTTTCTCACTTTATCCTCCCTGTGATCTCACTCTCCGTCCCTTTAACCTCCCCGTGATCTCACTCTCTGTCGCTTTAAACTCCCGTGATCTCACTCTCTGTCCCTTTAACCTCCCCGTTATCTCACTCTCTGATCTTTAACCTCCCCGTGATCTCACTCTCTGTCCCTTTAACTTCCCCGTGATCTCACTCGCTGTCCCTTTAAACACCCCGTGAACTCACTCTCTGTCCCTTTAACTGTCCCCTGATCTCTCTCTCTTTCCCCTTAACTGACCCCCTGATCTCACTCTCTGTCCCTTTAACTGTCCTCTTGATCTCACTCTCTTTGCCTTTTACTGACCCCCTGATCTCACTCTCTGACCCTTTAACTGTCCCCCGATCTCAATCTCTGTCACTTTTTCTGTCCCTGATCTCACATTTGTCCCTTTAACTGTCCCTAATCTCAATCTCTGTTCCTTTAACAGTCCATGATCTCAATCTCTATCCCTTTAACAGTCCCTGATCTCAATCTCTGTCCCTTTAACTGTCCCTGATCTCCCTCTCAGTCCCTTCAACTGTCCCTGATCACACTCTCTGTCCCTATAACTGACTCTGATCTCACTCTCTGTCGCTTTAACTTCTCCGTGATCTCACTCTCGGCTCCTTTAAGCTCCCCGTGATCTCACTCTCTGTTCCATTAACTGTCCCCCTGATCTCACTCTCAGTCCCTTAAACCTCTCCGTGGTCTCACTCTCTGTCCCATTAACCTCCCCGTGATCTCACTCTCTGTCCCTTTAACACCCCCGTGAACTCACACTCTGTCCCGTTACCCTCTCCGTGATATCATTCTGTCCCTTTAACCTCCCCGTGATCTCACTCTCTGTCCCTTTAACCTCCCCGTGATCTCAATCTCTGTCCCTTTAAACTCCCCGTGATCTCATTGTCTGTCCCGTTAACCTCAGCGTGATCTCACTCTCTGTCCCTTTAACACTCCCTGTTATCTCACTCTCTGTCCCTTTATCCTCCCCGTGATCTCACTCTCTGTCCGTTTAATTTTCCCCCTTATCTCACTCGCTGTCACTTTAACTAACCCCCTGATCTCAATCTCTGTCCCTTTAATAGTCCCTGATCTCTCTCTGTACCTTTAGCTGGCCCTGATTTCACTCTTTGTCCCTTTAACAGTCCTCCTGATTTCACTCTCTGTCCCTTTTACAATCCATGATCTCAATCTCTGTCCCTTTAACAGTCCCTGATCTCCCTCTCAGTCCATTTAACTGTCCCCGATCTCTTTCTCTGTTCCTTTAACTGTCCCCCTGATCTCACTCTCAGTCCCTTTAAACTTCGCGTGATCTCACAATCTGCCCCTTTAACCTCCCCGTGATCTCACTATCTGCCCCTTTAACGTCCCCGTGATCTCACTCTCTGTCCCTTTAACCTCCCCGTGATTTCACTTTCTGTCTCTTTAACCTCCCCGTGATCTCTCTCTCTGTCACTATAAACTCCCCGTGGTCTCAATCTCCGTCCCTTTAACCACCCCATGATGTCACTCTCTGTCCCTTTAACATACCCGTGATCTCAGACTCTGTCCCTTTAACCTCCCCGTGATCTCACTCTCTGTCCATTTAATGACGCGGCGATCTCACTCTCTGTCCATTTAACCTCCCCGTGATCTCACTCTCTGACCCCTAATCCTCCCCGTGATCTCATCTCTGTCCCATTAACCTCCCCGTGATCTCACTCTCTGTCCCTTTAACCTTCCCGTCATCTCACGCTCTGCCCCTTTAAACTCCTCGTGATCTCACTCACTGTCCCTTTATCCTGTCCGTGATCTCATTCTCTGTCGCCTAATCCTCCCCGTGATCTCACTCAGTGTCCCTTTAACATCCCCGTGATCTCTCTCTCTGTCCCTTTTACCTCCCCGTGATCTCACTATCTGTCCCTTTAACCTCCCTGATCTCACTCTCTGTCCCTTTAATCTCCTCCTGATCTCACTCTCTGTCCCATTAACCATTCCGTGATCTCACTCTCTGTCACTTTAACTTCCCCGTGATCTCACTCTCTGTCCCTTTAATGTGACCGTGATCTCACTCTCTGTCCCTTTATCATCGCCGTGATCTCACTCTCTGTCCCTTTAACCTCCCCGTGATCTCTTTCTCTGTCTCTTCAAACTACCCGTGATCTCACTCTCTCTCTCTTTAACCTCCCTGTGATCTCACTCTCTGTCCCTTTAACCTCCCCGTGATCTCACTCTCTGTCCATTTAATAGTCCATGATCTCTCTCTGTCCCTTTAGCTGTCCCTGATCTCAATCTTTGTCCCTTTAACTGTCCCTGATCTCAATCTCTGTCCCATTAACTGTCCGTGATCTCAATCTCTGTCCCTTTAACTGTCCCTGATCTCACTCTCTGTCCCTTTAACGTCCACGTGATCCCACACTCTGTCCCTTTAACCTCCTCTTGATCTCGCTATCTGTCCCTTTAACCTCCCCGTGATCTCACTCTCTGTCCTGTTAACCTCCCCGTACTCTCCCTCTGTCCCTTTTACCTCCCCGTGATCTCACTCTCTGTCCCTTTAACCTCCCCGTGATCTCACTCTCTGTCCCTATAACCTCCCTGATCTCACTCTCTGTCCCTTTAATGTGACCGTGATCTCACTCTCCGTCCCTTTTACCTCCCCGTGATCTCACTCTCTGTCCCTTTAATGTGACCGTGATCTCACTCTCTGTCACTTTAACTTCCCCGTGATCTCATTCTCTGTCCCTTCAAACTACCCGTGATCTCACTCTCTCTCCCTTTAACCTCCCTGTGATCTCACTGTCTGTCCCTTTAAACACCCCGTGAACTCACTCTCTGTCCCTTTAACTGTCCCCCGATCTCACTCTCTTTCCCTTTAACTGACCCCCTGATCTCACTCTCTGTCCCTTTAACTGTCCTCTTGATCTCACTCTCTTTGCCTTTTACTGACCCCCTGATCTCACTCTCTGACCCTTTAACTGTCCCCCTGATCTCAATCTCTGTCACTTTTTCTGTCCCTGATCTCACATTTGTCCCTTTAACGTCCACGTGATCCCACACTCTCTCCCTTTAAACTCCCTGATCTCACTCTTTCTCACTTTATCCTCCCCGTGATCTCACTCTCCGTCCCTTTAACCTCCTCTTGATCTCGCTATCTGTCCCTTTAACCTCCCCGTGATCTCACTCTCTCTCCCTTTAAACTCCCTGATCTCACTCTTTCTCACTTTATCCTCCCCGTGGTCTCACTCTCTGTCCCTTTAACCTCCCCGTTATCTCACTCTCTGATCTTTAACCTCCCCGTGATCTCACTCTCTGTCCCTTTAACTTCCCCGTGATCTCACTCGCTGTCCCTTTAAACACCCCGTGAACTCAATCTCTGTCCCTTTAACTGTCCCCCGATCTCTCTCTCTTTCCCTTTAACTGACCCCCTGATCTCACTCTCTGTCCCTTTAACTGTCCTCTTGATCTCACTCTCTTTGCCTTTTACTGACCCCCTGATCTCACTCTCTGTCCCTTTATCCTCCCCGTGATCTCAATCTCTGTGCCTTGAACATCCCCTTGATTTCACTCTCTGTCCCTTTAACCTCCCTGTGATCTCACTCTCTGTCCCTTTAACCACGCCGTGATCTCACTCTCTGTCCCTTTAACCTCCTCGTGATCTCACTCTCTGTCCCATTAACCTCCCCGTGATCTCACTCACTGTCCCTTTAACCTCCCCGTGATCTCACTCTCTGTCATTTTAACCTCCCTGATCTCACTCTCTGTCCCTTTTACCTCCCCGTGATCTCACTCTCTGTCACTTTAAGCACCCCGTGATCTCACTCTCTGTCCGGATAACCTCCCCGTGATCTCACTCTCAGTCCGTTTAAACTCCCCGTGATCTCACTCTCCGTCCCTTTAACCTCCTCGTGATCTCACTCTCTATCCCTTTAATGTGACCGTGATCTCACTCCCTGTCACTTTGACTTCCCCGTGCTCTCATTCTCTGTCCCTTCAAACTACCCGTGATCTCACTCTCTCTCCCTTTAACCTCCCTGTGATCTCACTGTCTGTCCCTTTAAACACCCCGTGAACTCACTCTCTGTCCCTTTAACTGTCCCCCGATCTCACTCTCTTTCCCTTTAACTGACCCCCTGATCTCACTCTCTGTCCCTTTAACTGTCCTCTTGATCTCACTCTCTTTGCCTTTTACTGACCCCCTGATCTCACTCTCTGACCCTTTAACAGTCCCCCTGATCTCAATCTCTGTCACTTTTTCTGTCCCTGATCTCACATTTGTCCCTTTAACGTCCACGTGATCCCACACTCTCTCCCTTTAAACTCCCTGATCTCACTCTTTCTCACTTTATCCTCCCCGTGATCTCACTCTCCGTCCCTTTAACCTCCTCTTGATCTCGCTATCTGTCCCTTTAACCTCCCCGTGATCTCACTCTCTCTCCCTTTAAACTCCCTGATCTCACTCTTTCTCACTTTATCCTCCCTGTGATCTCACTCTCCGTCCCTTTAACCTCCCCGTGATCTCACTCTCTGTCGCTTTAAACTCCCGTGATCTCACTCTCTGTCCCTTTAACCTCCCCGTTATCTCACTCTCTGATCTTTAACCTCCCCGTGATCTCACTCTCTGTCCCTTTAACTTCCCCGTGATCTCACTCGCTGTCCCTTTAAACACCCCGTGAACTCACTCTCTGTCCCTTTAACTGTCCCCTGATCTCTCTCTCTTTCCCCTTAACTGACCCCCTGATCTCACTCTCTGTCCCTTTAACTGTCCTCTTGATCTCACTCTCTTTGCCTTTTACTGACCCCCTGATCTCACTCTCTGACCCTTTAACTGTCCCCCGATCTCAATCTCTGTCACTTTTTCTGTCCCTGATCTCACATTTGTCCCTTTAACTGTCCCTAATCTCAATCTCTGTTCCTTTAACAGTCCATGATCTCAATCTCTATCCCTTTAACAGTCCCTGATCTCAATCTCTGTCCCTTTAACTGTCCCTGATCTCCCTCTCAGTCCCTTCAACTGTCCCTGATCACACTCTCTGTCCCTATAACTGACTCTGATCTCACTCTCTGTCGCTTTAACTTCTCCGTGATCTCACTCTCGGCTCCTTTAAGCTCCCCGTGATCTCACTCTCTGTTCCATTAACTGTCCCCCTGATCTCACTCTCAGTCCCTTAAACCTCTCCGTGGTCTCACTCTCTGTCCCATTAACCTCCCCGTGATCTCACTCTCTGTCCCTTTAACACCCCCGTGAACTCACACTCTGTCCCGTTACCCTCTCCGTGATATCATTCTGTCCCTTTAACCTCCCCGTGATCTCACTCTCTGTCCCTTTAACCTCCCCGTGATCTCAATCTCTGTCCCTTTAAACTCCCCGTGATCTCATTGTCTGTCCCGTTAACCTCAGCGTGATCTCACTCTCTGTCCCTTTAACACTCCCTGTTATCTCACTCTCTGTCCCTTTATCCTCCCCGTGATCTCACTCTCTGTCCGTTTAATTTTCCCCCTTATCTCACTCGCTGTCACTTTAACTAACCCCCTGATCTCAATCTCTGTCCCTTTAATAGTCCCTGATCTCTCTCTGTACCTTTAGCTGGCCCTGATTTCACTCTTTGTCCCTTTAACAGTCCTCCTGATTTCACTCTCTGTCCCTTTTACAATCCATGATCTCAATCTCTGTCCCTTTAACAGTCCCTGATCTCCCTCTCAGTCCATTTAACTGTCCCCGATCTCTTTCTCTGTTCCTTTAACTGTCCCCCTGATCTCACTCTCAGTCCCTTTAAACTTCGCGTGATCTCACAATCTGCCCCTTTAACCTCCCCGTGATCTCACTATCTGCCCCTTTAACGTCCCCGTGATCTCACTCTCTGTCCCTTTAACCTCCCCGTGATTTCACTTTCTGTCTCTTTAACCTCCCCGTGATCTCTCTCTCTGTCACTATAAACTCCCCGTGGTCTCAATCTCCGTCCCTTTAACCACCCCATGATGTCACTCTCTGTCCCTTTAACATACCCGTGATCTCAGACTCTGTCCCTTTAACCTCCCCGTGATCTCACTCTCTGTCCATTTAATGACGCGGCGATCTCACTCTCTGTCCATTTAACCTCCCCGTGATCTCACTCTCTGACCCCTAATCCTCCCCGTGATCTCATCTCTGTCCCATTAACCTCCCCGTGATCTCACTCTCTGTCCCTTTAACCTTCCCGTCATCTCACGCTCTGCCCCTTTAAACTCCTCGTGATCTCACTCACTGTCCCTTTATCCTGTCCGTGATCTCATTCTCTGTCGCCTAATCCTCCCCGTGATCTCACTCAGTGTCCCTTTAACATCCCCGTGATCTCTCTCTCTGTCCCTTTTACCTCCCCGTGATCTCACTATCTGTCCCTTTAACCTCCCTGATCTCACTCTCTGTCCCTTTAATCTCCTCCTGATCTCACTCTCTGTCCCATTAACCATTCCGTGATCTCACTCTCTGTCCCTTTAATGTGACCGTGATCTCACTCTCTGTCCCTTTATCATCGCCGTGATCTCACTCTCTGTCCCTTTAACCTCCCCGTGATCTCTTTCTCTGTCTCTTCAAACTACCCGTGATCTCACTCTCTCTCTCTTTAACCTCCCTGTGATCTCACTCTCTGTCCCTTTAACCTCCCCGTGATCTCACTCTCTGTCCATTTAATAGTCCATGATCTCTCTCTGTCCCTTTAGCTGTCCCTGATCTCAATCTTTGTCCCTTTAACTGTCCCTGATCTCAATCTCTGTCCCATTAACTGTCCGTGATCTCAATCTCTGTCCCTTTAACTGTCCCTGATCTCACTCTCTGTCCCTTTAACGTCCACGTGATCCCACACTCTGTCCCTTTAACCTCCTCTTGATCTCGCTATCTGTCCCTTTAACCTCCCCGTGATCTCACTCTCTGTCCTGTTAACCTCCCCGTAATCTCCCTCTGTCCCTTTTACCTCCCCGTGATCTCACTCTCTGTCGCTTTAAACTCCCGTGATCTCACTCTCTGTCCCTTTAACCTCCCCGTTATCTCACTCTCTGATCTTTAACCTCCCCGTGATCTCACTCTCTGTCCCTTTAACTTCCCCGTGATCTCACTCGCTGTCCCTTTAAACACCCCGTGAACTCACTCTCTGTCCCTTTAACTGTCCCCTGATCTCTCTCTCTTTCCCCTTAACTGACCCCCTGATCTCACTCTCTGTCCCTTTAACTGTCCTCTTGATCTCACTCTCTTTGCCTTTTACTGACCCCCTGATCTCACTCTCTGACCCTTTAACTGTCCCCCGATCTCAATCTCTGTCACTTTTTCTGTCCCTGATCTCACATTTGTCCCTTTAACTGTCCCTAATCTCAATCTCTGTTCCTTTAACAGTCCATGATCTCAATCTCTATCCCTTTAACAGTCCCTGATCTCAATCTCTGTCCCTTTAACTGTCCCTGATCTCCCTCTCAGTCCCTTCAACTGTCCCTGATCACACTCTCTGTCCCTATAACTGACTCTGATCTCACTCTCTGTCGCTTTAACTTCTCCGTGATCTCACTCTCGGCTCCTTTAAGCTCCCCGTGATCTCACTCTCTGTTCCATTAACTGTCCCCCTGATCTCACTCTCAGTCCCTTAAACCTCTCCGTGGTCTCACTCTCTGTCCCATTAACCTCCCCGTGATCTCACTCTCTGTCCCTTTAACACCCCCGTGAACTCACACTCTGTCCCGTTACCCTCTCCGTGATATCATTCTGTCCCTTTAACCTCCCCGTGATCTCACTCTCTGTCCCTTTAACCTCCCCGTGATCTCAATCTCTGTCCCTTTAAACTCCCCGTGATCTCATTGTCTGTCCCGTTAACCTCAGCGTGATCTCACTCTCTGTCCCTTTAACACTCCCTGTTATCTCACTCTCTGTCCCTTTATCCTCCCCGTGATCTCACTCTCTGTCCGTTTAATTTTCCCCCTTATCTCACTCGCTGTCACTTTAACTAACCCCCTGATCTCAATCTCTGTCCCTTTAATAGTCCCTGATCTCTCTCTGTACCTTTAGCTGGCCCTGATTTCACTCTTTGTCCCTTTAACAGTCCTCCTGATTTCACTCTCTGTCCCTTTTACAATCCATGATCTCAATCTCTGTCCCTTTAACAGTCCCTGATCTCCCTCTCAGTCCATTTAACTGTCCCCGATCTCTTTCTCTGTTCCTTTAACTGTCCCCCTGATCTCACTCTCAGTCCCTTTAAACTTCGCGTGATCTCACAATCTGCCCCTTTAACCTCCCCGTGATCTCACTATCTGCCCCTTTAACGTCCCCGTGATCTCACTCTCTGTCCCTTTAACCTCCCCGTGATTTCACTTTCTGTCTCTTTAACCTCCCCGTGATCTCTCTCTCTGTCACTATAAACTCCCCGTGGTCTCAATCTCCGTCCCTTTAACCACCCCATGATGTCACTCTCTGTCCCTTTAACATACCCGTGATCTCAGACTCTGTCCCTTTAACCTCCCCGTGATCTCACTCTCTGTCCATTTAATGACGCGGCGATCTCACTCTCTGTCCATTTAACCTCCCCGTGATCTCACTCTCTGACCCCTAATCCTCCCCGTGATCTCATCTCTGTCCCATTAACCTCCCCGTGATCTCACTCTCTGTCCCTTTAACCTTCCCGTCATCTCACGCTCTGCCCCTTTAAACTCCTCGTGATCTCACTCACTGTCCCTTTATCCTGTCCGTGATCTCATTCTCTGTCGCCTAATCCTCCCCGTGATCTCACTCAGTGTCCCTTTAACATCCCCGTGATCTCTCTCTCTGTCCCTTTTACCTCCCCGTGATCTCACTATCTGTCCCTTTAACCTCCCTGATCTCACTCTCTGTCCCTTTAATCTCCTCCTGATCTCACTCTCTGTCCCATTAACCATTCCGTGATCTCACTCTCTGTCACTTTAACTTCCCCGTGATCTCACTCTCTGTCCCTTTAATGTGACCGTGATCTCACTCTCTGTCCCTTTATCATCGCCGTGATCTCACTCTCTGTCCCTTTAACCTCCCCGTGATCTCTTTCTCTGTCTCTTCAAACTACCCGTGATCTCACTCTCTCTCTCTTTAACCTCCCTGTGATCTCACTCTCTGTCCCTTTAACCTCCCCGTGATCTCACTCTCTGTCCATTTAATAGTCCATGATCTCTCTCTGTCCCTTTAGCTGTCCCTGATCTCAATCTTTGTCCCTTTAACTGTCCCTGATCTCAATCTCTGTCCCATTAACTGTCCGTGATCTCAATCTCTGTCCCTTTAACTGTCCCTGATCTCACTCTCTGTCCCTTTAACGTCCACGTGATCCCACACTCTGTCCCTTTAACCTCCTCTTGATCTCGCTATCTGTCCCTTTAACCTCCCCGTGATCTCACTCTCTGATCTTTAACCTCCCCGTGATCTCACTCTCTGTCCCTTTAACTTCCCCGTGATCTCACTCGCTGTCCCTTTAAACACCCCGTGAACTCACTCTCTGTCCCTTTAACTGTGCCCCGATCTCACTCTCTTTCCCTTTAACTGACCCCCTGTTCTCACTCTCTGTCCCTTTAACTGTCCTCTTGATCTCACTCTCTTTGCCTTTAACTGACCCCCTGATCTCACTCTCTGTCCCTTTAACTGTCCCCCTGATCTCAATCTCTGTCACTTTTTCTGTCCCTGATCTCACATTTGTCCCCTTAACTGTCCCTAATCTCAATCTCTGTACCTTTAACAGTCCATGATCTCAATCTGTATCCCTTTAACAGTCCCTGATCTCAATCTCTGTCCCTTTAACTGTCCCTGATCTCCCTCTCAGTCCCTTCAACTGTCCCTGATCACACGCTCTGTCCCTATAACTGACTCTGATTTCACTCTCTGTCCCTTTAAACTCCACGTGATCTCACTCTCTGTTCCATTAACTGTCCCCCTGATCTCACTCTCAGTCCCTTAAACCTCTCCGTGGTCTCACTCTCTGTCCCATTAACCTCCCCGTGATCTCACTCTCTGTCCCTTTAACACCCCCGTGAACTCACACTCTGTCCCGTTACCCTCCACGTGATCTCATTCTGTCCCTTTAACCTCCCCGTGATCTCGCTCTCTTTCCCTTTAACCTCCCCGTGATCTCAATCTCTGTCCCTTTAAACTCCCCGTGATCTCATTCTCTGTCCCGTTACCCTCAGCGTGATCTCACTCTTTTTCCCTTTAACCGCCCCGTGTAATCACTCTCTGTCCCTTTAACACTCCCTGTGATCTTACTCTCTGTCCCTTTAACCTCCTCCTGATCTCAATCTCCGTACCTTTAGTAGTCCCTGATCTCTCTCTGTACCTTTAGCTCGCCCTGATTTCACTCTTTGTCGCTTTAACAGTCCTCCTGATTTCAATCTCTGTCCCTTTTACAGTCCATGATCTCAACCTCTGTCCCTTTAACAGTCCCTGATCTCCCTCTCAGTCACTTTAACTGTCCCTGATCTCATTCTCTGTTCCTTTAACTGTCCCCCTGATCTGACTCTCAGTCACTTTAAACTTCGCGTGATCTCACACTCTGCCCCTTTAACCTCCCCGTGATCTCACTATCTGCCCCTTTAACGTCCCCGTGATCTCACTCTCTGCCCCTTAAACCTCCCCGTAATCTCACTCTCTGTCCCTTTAACCTCCCCGTGATCTCACTCTCTGTCCCTTTAACCTCCCCGTGATTTCACTCTCTGTCCCTTTAACCACCCCGTGATCTCAATCTCTATGCCTTTAACATCCCCTTGATCTCACTCCCTGTCCCGATAACGTCCGCGTGATCTCCTTCCGTCCCTTTAATCTTCCCGTGATCTCACTCGCTGTCCCTTTAACCACGCCGTGATCTCACTCTCTGTCCAATTAACCTCCCCTTGATTTCACTCACTGTCCCTTTAACCTCCCCGTGATCTCTCTCTCTGTAACTTTAACCTCTCAGTAATCTGAGTTTCTGTCCCTTTAACCAGCCTGTGATCTCACTATCTGTCCCTTTAACCTCCCTGATCGCACTCTCTGTCCCTTTAACCTCCCCGTGATCTCTCTCCCTGTCCCTTATACATCCCAGTGATCTCACTCTCTGTCCGGATAACCGCCCCGTGATCTCACTCTCAGTCCCTTTAAACTCCCCGTAATCTCACTCTCCGTCCCTTTAACCTCCCCGTGATCTCACTCTCTGTCACTTTAACTTCCCCGTGCTCTCACTCTCTGTTACTTTAACCTCTCCGTAATCTCACTCTCTGTCCCTTTAGCCAGCCCGTGATCTCACTCTTTGTCCCTTTAACCTCCCCGTGATCTCTCTCTCTGTCTCTTTTACCTCCCCGTGATTTCACTATCTGTCCCTTTAACATCCCTGATCGCACTCCCTGTCCCTTTAAGCTCCCCGTGAACTCGCTCTCTGTCCCTTTAACTTCCCCATGATCTCACTGTCTGTCACTTTAAGCACCCCGTGATCTCACTCTCTGTCCGGATAACCTCCCCGTGATCTCACTCTCAGTCCCTTTAAACTCCCCGCGATCTCACTCTCCGTCCCTTTAACCTCCCCGTGATCTCACTCTCTGTCACTTTAACATCCCCGTGCTATCATTCTCTGTCCCTTTAAGCTTCCAGTGAACTCACTCACTGTCCCTTAAACCTCCCCGTGATCTCACTCTCTGTCCATTTATTAGTACATGATCTCTCTCTGTCCTTTTTGGTGTCCCTGATCTCAATCTTTGTCCCTTTAACTGTCCCTGATCTCAATCTCAGTCCCATTAACTGTCCCTGATCTCAATCTCTGTCCCTTTAACTGTGCCTGATTTCACTCTCTGTCCCTTTAACGTCCACGTGATCCCGCACTCTATCCCTTTAACCTCCTCGTGATCTCGCTATCTGTCCCTTTAACCTCACCGTGATCTCACTGTCTGACCCTTTAACCTCCGTGATCTCACTCTTTGTCCTTTAACCTCCCCGTAATCTCTCTCTGTCCCCTTAACCTCACCGTGATCTCACTCTCTGACCTTTAACCTCCCCGTAATCTCACTCTCTGCACCTTTAACTTTCCCGTGATCTAACTCGCTGTCCCTTTAAAAACCCCGTGATCTCACTCTCTGTCCCTTTAAACTCCCCGTGATCTCAGCCTCTGTCCGTTTAAACTCCCTGTGATCTGCTCTCTGTCCCTTTAACCTCCCCGTGATCATATTCTCTGTCCCTTTAACCTCCCCGTGATCTCACTCTCTGTCCCTTTAACTTCACCTTGATCTCACTCTCTTTCCCTTTAAACTCCCCGTGATCTCATTCTCTGACCCTTTAAACTCCCCGTGCCCTCAAGCTCTGTCCCTTTAACTACCCCGTGATCTCACTCAATGTCACTTTAACATCCCCGTGATCTCACTCTCTGTCCCTTTAACTTCACCTTGATCTCACTCTCTTTCCCTTTAAACTCCCCGTGATCTCATTCTCTGACCCTTTAAACTCCCCGTGCCCTCAAGCTCTGTCCCTTTAACTACCCCGTGATCTCACTCAATGTCACTTTAACATCCCCGTGATCTCACTCTCTGTACCTTTAACGTTCCCGTGATATTATTCTCTGTCCCTTTATCCTACCCGTGATCTCACTCTCTGTCCCTTTAACCTCCAAGTCATCTCACACTCTGTCCCTTTAACCTCCCCGTGGTCTCTTCTCTGTCCCTTTAACATCCCCGTGATCTCGCTCTCTTTCCATTTAACGTCCCCGTGATCTCACTCTCTGTCCCTTTAACCTCCCCGTGATCTCACTCTATGTCCCTTTAGCCTCCCCGTGATCTCACTCTCTGTCCCTTTAACCTCCCCGTGATTTCACTTTCTGTCCCTTTAACCTCCCCTTGATCTCACTCTCTGTCCCTTTAACCTGCCCGTGATCTCTCTCTCTGTAACTATAAACTCCCCGTGGTCTCAAACTCCGTCCCTTTAACCACTCCGTGATGTCACTCCCTGTCCCTTTAACATACCCGTGATCTCAGACTCTGTCCCTTTAACATACCCGTGATCTCAGACTCTGTCCCTTTAACCTCCCCGTGATCTCCCTCTCTGTCCATTTAATGAAGCGGCGATCTCACACTCTGTCCATTTAACCTCCCCGTGATCTCACTCTCTGACCCATAATACTCCTCGTGATCTCATCTCTGTCCCATTAAACTCCCCGTGATCTCACTCTCTGTCCCTTTAACCTTCCCGTCATCTCACGCTCTGCCCCTTTAAACTCCTCGTGATCTCACTCACTGTCCCTTTATCCTCCCCGTGATCTCACTCAGTGTCCCTTTAACCACCCCGTGAACTTATTCTCTGTCCCATTAACCTCCCGGTGATCTCACTCTCATTCCCTTAAACCTCCCCGTGATCTCTCTCTCTGTCCCTTTAACCTATCCGTGATCTCTCTCTCTGTCCCTTTAAACTCCCCGTCATCTCACTCTCTGCCCCTTTAAACTCCTCGTGATCTCACTCTCTGTCCCTTTAACCTCCCCGTCATCTCACTCTCTGCCCTTTAACCTTCCCGTGATCTCACTCACTGTCCCTTTAACCTCGCCGTGATCTCACACTCTGTCCCTTTAAACTCCCCGTGATCTGACTCTCTGTCCCTTCAACCATCTCGTGATCCCACTCTGTAGTTTTACCTCCCCGTGAGCTCACTCCCTGTCTTTTTAAACACCACGTGATTTCACTCTCTGTCCCGTTAACCTCCCCGTGATATCAAACTCTGTACCTTTAACCTCCCCGTGATCTCACTGTCTGTCCCCTAATAGTCCCCGTGATCTCACTCTCTGTCCCTTTAACCTCCCTGTGATCCAACTCTCTGTCCCTTAAACCTCCCCGTGATCTCAGTCTCTGTCCCTTTAACCTTCCCGTCATCTCACGCTCTGCCCCTTTAAACTCCTCGTGAGCTCACTCACTGTCCCTTTTACCTGCCCGTGATCTCATTCTCTGTCGCATAATCCTCCCCGTGATGTCACTCACTGTCCCTTTAACCTCCCCGTGATCTAACTCTCTTTCCTTTTAACCTTCCCGTGATATCACTCTCTGACACTTGAACCTCCCCGTGATCTCTCTCTCTGGTCCTTTAACCTCCCCGTGAAATCATTCTCTCTCCCTTTATCCTCCCCGTGAACTCACTCTCTGTCTCTTTAACCTCCCCGTGATCTCATTCTCTGTCACTTTAACCTCCCCCTGATCTCACTCTCTGTCCATTTTACCTCCCCGTGATCTCACTCTCTGTCCCTTTAATCTCCCCGTGATTTCACTCACTTTCCCTTTAACCACCCGGTGATCTCACTCTCTGATCCTTTAACCTCCCCGTGAAATCACTCTCTGTCCCTTTAACCTCCCCGTGATCTCACTCTCTGTCCCTTTAACCTCCGCGTGATCTCACTCTTTGTCCCTTTAACCTCCCCGTGATCTCATTCTCTGTCCCTTTAACCTCCGCGTGATCTCACTCTTTGTCCCTTTAACCTCCCCGTAATCTCACCCTCTGTCCCGTTGACCTCCCCGTGATCTCACTCTCTGTAACTTTAACCGCCCCGTGATCTCTTGGCACGTTAATCTCCCAGTGATCTCTCTCTCTATCCCTTTCACTTCCCCGTGATCTCACTCCCAGTCCCAAAAACCTTCCCGTGAACTCAGTCACTGTCGCTTTAACCTCCCCGTGATCTCACTCTCTGTCCCTTTAACCTCCCCGTGATCTCACTCTCTGTCCCTTTAACCTCCCCGTGAACTTACTCTCTGTCCCATTAACCTCCCAGTGATCTCACTCTCATTCCCTTAAACATCCCCGTGATCTCTCTCTCTGTCACTTTAACCTCCCCGTGATCTCACTCTCTGTCCCTTTAACCTACCCATGATCTCTCTCTCTGTCACTTTAAACTCCCCGTGATCTCACTCTCTGTCCCTTTAACCTCCCCGTCATCACACTCTCTGTCCCTTTAACCGCTCCGTGATCTCACTCTCTGTCCATTTATCTTCCCCGTCATCTCTCTCTCTGTCTCTTTAACCTCCCCCTGGTCTCACTCTCTCTCCCTTTAACCTCCCCATGATCTCACCGACTGTCCCTTTAACCTCCCCGTGATCTCACCTTCTGTCACTTTAACCTCCCCGTGATCTCAAATTCTGCCCCTTTAACATCCCCGTGATCACTCTCTGTCCCTTTAACCTTCTCGTGATCTCACCCTCTGTCCTTTTAACCTCCCCATGATCTCACTCGCTGTGCCTTTAACTTCCCAGTGATCTCACTCTCTGCACCTTTAACCTCCCCGTAATCTCATTCTCTGTCCCTTTAACCTCCCCGTGATCTCACTCTCTGTACCTTTAACCTCCCGTGAACTCACTCTCTGTCCCTTTAACCTCCCCGTGATCTCACTCTCTGTCACTTTAACCTCCCCTTGATCTCACTCTCTGTCCCTTTAACCTCGCCGTGATCTCACTCTCTGTCCCTTTAAACTCTCCGTGATCTCACTCTCTGCCCTTTAACCTCACCTTGATCTCACTCTCTATCCCTTTAACCTCCCCGTGATCTTACTCTCATTCCCTTTAACTCCCCGTGAACTCTCTCTCTGTAACTTTAAACTCCCCGTGATCTCACTCTCTGTCACTTTAACCACCCCGTGATATCACTCTCTGTCCATTTAACGTCCCCGTCATCTCGCTCTCTGTCCCTTTAACCTCAGCCTGATCTCACTCTCTCTCCCTTTAACCTCCCCGTGATCTCACCCTCTGGCCCAATAACCTCCCCGTGATCTCACCCTCTGTCCCTTTAACGTCCCCGTGATCTCTGACTGTCCCTTTAACCTAATCGTGATCTCACCCACTGTCCTTTTAACCTCCCCGTGATCTCACTCTCTGTGCCTTAAAGTTCCCTGTGATCTCACTCACTGCCCATTTAACCTACCCGTAATCTCATTCTCTGTCCCTTTAACCTCCCCGTGATCTCATTCTCTGTCCCTTTAACCTCCCCGTTATCTCAATCTCTGTCCCTTTAACCTCCCCGTGATCTCACTCCCTGTCCATTTAACCTCCCCGTGATCTCACTCCCTTTCCCTTAAACCTCCCCGTGAACTCACTCGCTGTCCCATTAACCTCCCTGTGATCTCACTCTCTGTCCCTTTAACCTCCCAATGATCTCACTCACTGTCCCTTTAACCTCCGCGAGTTCTCACTCTCTGTCCATTTGAACTCCCCGTGAACTCATTCTCTGTTCATTAGCCACCCCGTGATCTCACTCTCCGTCCCTATAACCTCCCTGTGATCTGACTCTCTGTCCCTTTAACCACTCCGTGATCTCACTCTCTGTCTCTTTAACCTCCCGTAATCTCACTCTCTGTTCCTTTAAACTGCCCATGATCTCACTCTCTGTCCCTTTAACCTCCCCGTGATCTCACTGTCGGTCCCTTTAACCTACCCATGATCTCACTCTCTGTCCCTTTAAGCTTCCCGTGGTCTCACTCACTGTCCCTTTAACCTCCCCGTGATCTCACTCTCTGTCCTTGTAACCTCCCCGTAATCTCACTCTCTGTCCCTTTAATCTTCCCGTGATCTCACTCTCTGTCCCTTTAACCACGCCGTGATTTCACTCATTGTCCCTTTAACCTCCCCGTGATCTCACTCTCTGTCCCTTTAACCTCCCCGTGATCTCTCTCTCTGTAACTTTATCCTCTCAGTAATCTCACTCTCTGTCCCTTTAACCTCCCTGATCGCACTCTCTGTCCCTTTAACCTCCCCGTGATCTCTCTCCCTGTCCCTTATACATCCCAGTGATCTCACTCTCTGTCCGGATAACCTCCCCGTGATCTCACTCTCAGTCCCTTTAACCTCCCCGTGATCTCTCTCTCTGTCACTTTAACTTCCCCGTGCTCTCATTCTCTGTCCCTTTAACGTCCCCGTGATCTCACTCTCTTTCCGATTAACCTCCCCGTGATCTCACTCACTGTCACTTTAAACTCTCCGTAATCTCACTCTCTGTCACTTTAGCCAGCCCGTGATCTCACTCTTTGTCCCTTTAACATCCCCGTGATCTCTCTCTCTGTCTCTTTTACCTCCCCGTGATTTCACTATCTGTCCCTTTAACCTCCCTGATCTCACTCCCTGTCCCTTTAAGCTCCCCGTGAACTCACTCTCTGTCCCTTTAACTTCCCCATGATCTCACTCTCTGTCACTTTAAGCACCCCGTGATCTCACTCTCTGTCCGGATAACCTCCCCGTGATCTCACTCTCAGTCCCTTTAAACTCCCCACAAACTCAATCTCCGTCCCTTTAACCTCCCCGTGATCGCACTCTCTGTCACTTTAACTTCCCCGTGCTATCATTCTCTGTCCCTTTAAGCTCCCAGTGAACTCACTCACTGTCCCTTAAACCTCCCCGTGATCTCACTCTCTGTCTCTTTGACCTCCCGTGATCTCACTCTCTGTCCCTTTAACCTCCCCGTGAACTCATTCTCTGTCGCTTTAACCACCCCCTGATCTCACTCTCTGTCTCCTTAACATCCCGTGATCTCACACTATGTCCCTTTAACCTCCCCGTGATCTCACTTTCTGTCCCTTTAACATCCCTCTGATCTCACTCACTGTCCCTTTAAACTCCGCGAGTTCTCACTCTCTGTCCCATTAACCACCCCGTGATCTCACTCTCTGTCCCTTTAAACTCCCTGTGATCTCACTCTCTGTCCCTTTACCCTCCCCGAGATCTCACTCTCTGTCCCTTTAAACTCCCCATGACGTCACTCTCTGTCCCTTTAACCTCCCTGTGATCTCGCTCTCAGTCCCTTTAACCACCCCGTGATCTCACTCTCTGTCTCTTTAATCTCCCATGTACTCACTCTCTGTCCCTTTAACCTGCCCATGATCTCACTCTCTGTCCCTTTAAACTGCCCGTGATCTCACTCTCTGTCTCTTTAACCTCCCGTGGTCTCACTCTCTGTCTCTTTAACCTCCCGTGATCTCACTCTCTGTCCTTTTAGCCTCCCCGTGATCCTATTCTCCGTCCATTTAACCGCCCCATGATCTGACTCACTGTCCCATTAACCTCCGCGTGTTCTCACTCTTTGTCCCTTTGAACTCCCCGTGAACTCATTCTCTGTCCCTTTAACATCCCCGTAATCTCACTCTCTGTCCCTTTAACATCCCCGTAATCTCACTCTCTGTCCCTTTAACCTCCCCGTGAACTCACTCTCTGTCTCTGTAACCTCCCCGTGATCTCACTCTCTGTCCCTTTAACCTCCCTGTGATCTCAATCTCTGTCCCTTTAACCTCCCATTGATCTCACTCTCTCTCCATATAACCTCCCAGTGATCTCACTCTCTGTCCATTTAACCGTCCCGTGACCTCACTCTCGGTCCCTTTAACCTCCCCGTGATCTCACACTCTGTAACTTTAATAGTCCCTGATCTCTTTCTGTCCCTTTAGTTTACCCTGATTTCACTCTTTGTCACTGTAACTGTCCCTCTGATCTCAATGTCAGTCCCTTTTTCTGTCCCTGAACTCACATTATTCCCTTTAACTGTCCCTAATCTCAATCTCTGTCCCTTTAACAGTCCATTATCTGAATCTCTGTCCCATTAACAGTCCATGATCTCAATCTCTGTCCCTTGAACTGTCCCTAATCTCAATCTCTGTCCCTTTAACAGTCCATGATCTCGCTCTCTGTCCCTATATCTGTCCCTGAGCTCAATCTCTGTCCCTTGAATAGTCCATGATCTCAATCTCTGTCCCTTTAACAGTCCATGATCTCACTCTCCGTCCCTATTACAGTCCCTGATCTCATTCTCTGTCCCTTTAACTGTGCCTGATCTCATTCTCTGTCCCTTTAACCTCCCCATGATCTCACTCTCTGTCCCTTTAACCTCCCCGTGATCTCAATCACTGTCCCTTTAACCTCCCCGTGATCTCAATCTCTGTTGCTTTAAACTCCCCGTGATATCAGTCTCTGTACCTTTAACGTCCCCGTGATTTTACTCTCTGTCCATTTAACGTCCCCGTGATTTTACTCTCTGTCCCTTTAACCTAACCGTGATCTCACTCTCTGTCCCTTTAACCTCCCAGTCATCTCACACTCTGTCCCTTTAACCTCCCCGTGATCTTACTCTCTTCCCTTTAACCTCCCCGTGATTTCACTCTCTGTCCCTTTAACCACCCCGTGATGTCACTCTCTGTCCCTTTAACCTAGCCGTGATCTCAGACTCTGTCCCTTTAACCTTCCCGTGATCTCAGTCTCTGTCCCTTTAACCTCCCCATGATCTCACTCTCTGTCCATTTAATGACGCGGCGATCTCACTCTCTGTCCATTTAACCTCCCCGTGATCTCTCTCTCTGTCCCATAATACTCCCCATGATCTCACTCTCTGTGCCTTTACTCTCCCTGTGCTCCAACTCTCTCTCCCTTTAACCTCCCCGTGATCTCACTCTCTGTCCCTTTAAACTTCCCGTGATCTCAAACACTGTCCCTTTAACCTCCCCGTGATCTCACTCTCTGTACCTTTAACCTTCCCGTGATCTCACACTGTCCCTTTAACCTTCCCGTGATCTCAAAGACTGTCCCTTGAACCTGCCCGTGATCGCATTCTCTGTCCTTAATCCTCTCCGTTATCTCATTCACTGTCCCTTTATCCTCCCCGTGATCTAACTCTCTGTCCCTTTAACCTCCCCGTTATCTCACTCTCTGTCCCTTTAACATCCCCGTGATCTCACTCTCATTCCCTTTAACCTCTCCGTAATCTCACTCACTGTCACTTTCAACTTCCCGTGATCTCACTCTCTGTCCCTTTAACCACCCCGTGATGTCACTCTCTGTCCCTTTAACCTAGATGTGATCTCAGACTCTGTCCCTTTAACCTTCCCGTGATCTCAGTCTCTGTCCCTTTAACCTCCCCATGATCTCACTCTCTGTCCCTTTAACCTCCCCGTGATCTCAATCACTGTCCCTTTAACCTCCCCGTGATCTCAATCTCTGTTGCTTTAAACTCCCCGTGATATCAGTCTCTGTACCTTTAACGTCCCCGTGATTTTACTCTCTGTCCATTTAACGTCCCCGTGATTTTACTCTCTGTCCCTTTAACCTAACCGTGATCTCACTCTCTGTCCCTTTAACCTCCCAGTCATCTCACACTCTGTCCCTTTAACCTCCCCGTGATCTTACTCTCTTCCCTTTAACCTCCCCGTGATTTCACTCTCTGTCCCTTTAACCACCCCGTGATGTCACTCTCTGTCCCTTTAACCTAGCCGTGATCTCAGACTCTGTCCCTTTAACCTTCCCGTGATCTCAGTCTCTGTCCCTTTAACCTCCCCATGATCTCACTCTCTGTCCATTTAATGACGCGGCGATCTCACTCTCTGTCCATTTAACCTCCCCGTGATCTCTCTCTCTGTCCCATAATACTCCCCATGATCTCACTCTCTGTGCCTTTACTCTCCCTGTGCTCCAACTCTCTCTCCCTTTAACCTCCCCGTGATCTCACTCTCTGTCCCTTTAAACTTCCCGTGATCTCAAACACTGTCCCTTTAACCTCCCCGTGATCTCACTCTCTGTACCTTTAACCTTCCCGTGATCTCACACTGTCCCTTTAACCTTCCCGTGATCTCAAAGACTGTCCCTTGAACCTGCCCGTGATCGCATTCTCTGTCCCCTAATCCTCTCCGTTATCTCATTCACTGTCCCTTTATCCTCCCCGTGATCTAACTCTCTGTCCCTTTAACCTCCCCGTTATCTCACTCTCTGTCCCTTTAACATCCCCGTGATCTCACTCTCATTCCCTTTAACCTCTCCGTAATCTCACTCGCTGTCACTTTCAACTTCCCGTGATCTCACTCTCTGTCCCATTAACCTCCCAGTGATCTCACTCTCATTCCCTTAAACATCCCCGTGATCTCTCTCTCTGTCACTTTAACCTCCCCGTGATCTCACTCTCTGTCCCTTTAACCTACCCATGATCTCTCTCTCTGTCACTTTAAACTCCCCGTGATCTCACTCTCTGTCCCTTTAACCTCCCCGTCATCACACTCTCTGTCCCTTTAACCGCTCCGTGATCTCACTCTCTGTCCATTTATCTTCCCCGTCATCTCTCTCTCTGTCTCTTTAACCTCCCCCTGGTCTCACTCTCTCTCCCTTTAACCTCCCCATGATCTCACCGACTGTCCCTTTAACCTCCCCGTGATCTCACCTTCTGTCACTTTAACCTCCCCGTGATCTCAAATTCTGCCCCTTTAACATCCCCGTGATCACTCTCTGTCCCTTTAACCTTCTCGTGATCTCACCCTCTGTCCTTTTAACCTCCCCATGATCTCACTCGCTGTGCCTTTAACTTCCCAGTGATCTCACTCTCTGCACCTTTAACCTCCCCGTAATCTCATTCTCTGTCCCTTTAACCTCCCCGTGATCTCACTCTCTGTACCTTTAACCTCCCGTGAACTCACTCTCTGTCCCTTTAACCTCCCCGTGATCTCACTCTCTGTCACTTTAACCTCCCCTTGATCTCACTCTCTGTCCCTTTAACCTCGCCGTGATCTCACTCTCTGTCCCTTTAAACTCTCCGTGATCTCACTCTCTGCCCTTTAACCTCACCTTGATCTCACTCTCTATCCCTTTAACCTCCCCGTGATCTTACTCTCATTCCCTTTAACTCCCCGTGAACTCTCTCTCTGTAACTTTAAACTCCCCGTGATCTCACTCTCTGTCACTTTAACCACCCCGTGATATCACTCTCTGTCCATTTAACGTCCCCGTCATCTCGCTCTCTGTCCCTTTAACCTCAGCCTGATCTCACTCTCTCTCCCTTTAACCTCCCCGTGATCTCACCCTCTGGCCCAATAACCTCCCCGTGATCTCACCCTCTGTCCCTTTAACGTCCCCGTGATCTCTGACTGTCCCTTTAACCTAATCGTGATCTCACCCACTGTCCTTTTAACCTCCCCGTGATCTCACTCTCTGTGCCTTAAAGTTCCCTGTGATCTCACTCACTGCCCATTTAACCTACCCGTAATCTCATTCTCTGTCCCTTTAACCTCCCCGTGATCTCATTCTCTGTCCCTTTAACCTCCCCGTTATCTCAATCTCTGTCCCTTTAACCTCCCCGTGATCTCACTCCCTGTCCATTTAACCTCCCCGTGATCTCACTCCCTTTCCCTTAAACCTCCCCGTGAACTCACTCGCTGTCCCATTAACCTCCCTGTGATCTCACTCTCTGTCCCTTTAACCTCCCAATGATCTCACTCACTGTCCCTTTAACCTCCGCGAGTTCTCACTCTCTGTCCATTTGAACTCCCCGTGAACTCATTCTCTGTTCATTAGCCACCCCGTGATCTCACTCTCCGTCCCTATAACCTCCCTGTGATCTGACTCTCTGTCCCTTTAACCACTCCGTGATCTCACTCTCTGTCTCTTTAACCTCCCGTAATCTCACTCTCTGTTCCTTTAAACTGCCCATGATCTCACTCTCTGTCCCTTTAACCTCCCCGTGATCTCACTGTCGGTCCCTTTAACCTACCCATGATCTCACTCTCTGTCCCTTTAAGCTTCCCGTGGTCTCACTCACTGTCCCTTTAACCTCCCCGTGATCTCACTCTCTGTCCTTGTAACCTCCCCGTAATCTCACTCTCTGTCCCTTTAATCTTCCCGTGATCTCACTCTCTGTCCCTTTAACCACGCCGTGATTTCACTCATTGTCCCTTTAACCTCCCCGTGATCTCACTCTCTGTCCCTTTAACCTCCCCGTGATCTCTCTCTCTGTAACTTTATCCTCTCAGTAATCTCACTCTCTGTCCCTTTAACCTCCCTGATCGCACTCTCTGTCCCTTTAACCTCCCCGTGATCTCTCTCCCTGTCCCTTATACATCCCAGTGATCTCACTCTCTGTCCGGATAACCTCCCCGTGATCTCACTCTCAGTCCCTTTAACCTCCCCGTGATCTCTCTCTCTGTCACTTTAACTTCCCCGTGCTCTCATTCTCTGTCCCTTTAACGTCCCCGTGATCTCACTCTCTTTCCGATTAACCTCCCCGTGATCTCACTCACTGTCACTTTAAACTCTCCGTAATCTCACTCTCTGTCACTTTAGCCAGCCCGTGATCTCACTCTTTGTCCCTTTAACATCCCCGTGATCTCTCTCTCTGTCTCTTTTACCTCCCCGTGATTTCACTATCTGTCCCTTTAACCTCCCTGATCTCACTCCCTGTCCCTTTAAGCTCCCCGTGAACTCACTCTCTGTCCCTTTAACTTCCCCATGATCTCACTCTCTGTCACTTTAAGCACCCCGTGATCTCACTCTCTGTCCGGATAACCTCCCCGTGATCTCACTCTCAGTCCCTTTAAACTCCCCACAAACTCAATCTCCGTCCCTTTAACCTCCCCGTGATCGCACTCTCTGTCACTTTAACTTCCCCGTGCTATCATTCTCTGTCCCTTTAAGCTCCCAGTGAACTCACTCACTGTCCCTTAAACCTCCCCGTGATCTCACTCTCTGTCTCTTTGACCTCCCGTGATCTCACTCTCTGTCCCTTTAACCTCCCCGTGAACTCATTCTCTGTCGCTTTAACCACCCCCTGATCTCACTCTCTGTCTCCTTAACATCCCGTGATCTCACACTATGTCCCTTTAACCTCCCCGTGATCTCACTTTCTGTCCCTTTAACATCCCTCTGATCTCACTCACTGTCCCTTTAAACTCCGCGAGTTCTCACTCTCTGTCCCATTAACCACCCCGTGATCTCACTCTCTGTCCCTTTAAACTCCCTGTGATCTCACTCTCTGTCCCTTTACCCTCCCCGAGATCTCACTCTCTGTCCCTTTAAACTCCCCATGACGTCACTCTCTGTCCCTTTAACCTCCCTGTGATCTCGCTCTCAGTCCCTTTAACCACCCCGTGATCTCACTCTCTGTCTCTTTAATCTCCCATGTACTCACTCTCTGTCCCTTTAACCTGCCCATGATCTCACTCTCTGTCCCTTTAAACTGCCCGTGATCTCACTCTCTGTCTCTTTAACGTCCCGTGGTCTCACTCTCTGTCTCTTTAACCTCCCGTGATCTCACTCTCTGTCCTTTTAGCCTCCCCGTGATCCTATTCTCCGTCCATTTAACCGCCCCATGATCTGACTCACTGTCCCATTAACCTCCGCGTGTTCTCACTCTTTGTCCCTTTGAACTCCCCGTGAACTCATTCTCTGTCCCTTTAACATCCCCGTAATCTCACTCTCTGTCCCTTTAACATCCCCGTAATCTCACTCTCTGTCCCTTTAACCTCCCCGTGAACTCACTCTCTGTCTCTGTAACCTCCCCGTGATCTCACTCTCTGTCCCTTTAACCTCCCTGTGATCTCAATCTCTGTCCCTTTAACCTCCCATTGATCTCACTCTCTCTCCATATAACCTCCCAGTGATCTCACTCTCTGTCCATTTAACCGTCCCGTGACCTCACTCTCGGTCCCTTTAACCTCCCCGTGATCTCACACTCTGTAACTTTAATAGTCCCTGATCTCTTTCTGTCCCTTTAGTTTACCCTGATTTCACTCTTTGTCACTGTAACTGTCCCTCTGATCTCAATGTCAGTCCCTTTTTCTGTCCCTGAACTCACATTATTCCCTTTAACTGTCCCTAATCTCAATCTCTGTCCCTTTAACAGTCCATTATCTGAATCTCTGTCCCATTAACAGTCCATGATCTCAATCTCTGTCCCTTGAACTGTCCCTAATCTCAATCTCTGTCCCTTTAACAGTCCATGATCTCGCTCTCTGTCCCTATATCTGTCCCTGAGCTCAATCTCTGTCCCTTGAATAGTCCATGATCTCAATCTCTGTCCCTTTAACAGTCCATGATCTCACTCTCCGTCCCTATTACAGTCCCTGATCTCATTCTCTGTCCCTTTAACTGTGCCTGATCTCATTCTCTGTCCCTTTAACCTCCCCATGATCTCACTCTCTGTCCCTTTAACCTCCCCGTGATCTCAATCACTGTCCCTTTAACCTCCCCGTGATCTCAATCTCTGTTGCTTTAAACTCCCCGTGATATCAGTCTCTGTACCTTTAACGTCCCCGTGATTTTACTCTCTGTCCATTTAACGTCCCCGTGATTTTACTCTCTGTCCCTTTAACCTAACCGTGATCTCACTCTCTGTCCCTTTAACCTCCCAGTCATCTCACACTCTGTCCCTTTAACCTCCCCGTGATCTTACTCTCTTCCCTTTAACCTCCCCGTGATTTCACTCTCTGTCCCTTTAACCACCCCGTGATGTCACTCTCTGTCCCTTTAACCTAGCCGTGATCTCAGACTCTGTCCCTTTAACCTTCCCGTGATCTCAGTCTCTGTCCCTTTAACCTCCCCATGATCTCACTCTCTGTCCATTTAATGACGCGGCGATCTCACTCTCTGTCCATTTAACCTCCCCGTGATCTCTCTCTCTGTCCCATAATACTCCCCATGATCTCACTCTCTGTGCCTTTACTCTCCCTGTGCTCCAACTCTCTCTCCCTTTAACCTCCCCGTGATCTCACTCTCTGTCCCTTTAAACTTCCCGTGATCTCAAACACTGTCCCTTTAACCTCCCCGTGATCTCACTCTCTGTACCTTTAACCTTCCCGTGATCTCACACTGTCCCTTTAACCTTCCCGTGATCTCAAAGACTGTCCCTTGAACCTGCCCGTGATCGCATTCTCTGTCCTTAATCCTCTCCGTTATCTCATTCACTGTCCCTTTATCCTCCCCGTGATCTAACTCTCTGTCCCTTTAACCTCCCCGTTATCTCACTCTCTGTCCCTTTAACATCCCCGTGATCTCACTCTCATTCCCTTTAACCTCTCCGTAATCTCACTCACTGTCACTTTCAACTTCCCGTGATCTCACTCTCTGTCCCTTTAACCACCCCGTGATGTCACTCTCTGTCCCTTTAACCTAGATGTGATCTCAGACTCTGTCCCTTTAACCTTCCCGTGATCTCAGTCTCTGTCCCTTTAACCTCCCCATGATCTCACTCTCTGTCCCTTTAACCTCCCCGTGATCTCAATCACTGTCCCTTTAACCTCCCCGTGATCTCAATCTCTGTTGCTTTAAACTCCCCGTGATATCAGTCTCTGTACCTTTAACGTCCCCGTGATTTTACTCTCTGTCCATTTAACGTCCCCGTGATTTTACTCTCTGTCCCTTTAACCTAACCGTGATCTCACTCTCTGTCCCTTTAACCTCCCAGTCATCTCACACTCTGTCCCTTTAACCTCCCCGTGATCTTACTCTCTTCCATTTAACCTCCCCGTGATTTCACTCTCTGTCCCTTTAACCACCCCGTGATGTCACTCTCTGTCCCTTTAACCTAGCCGTGATCTCAGACTCTGTCCCTTTAACCTTCCCGTGATCTCAGTCTCTGTCCCTTTAACCTCCCCATGATCTCACTCTCTGTCCATTTAATGACGCGGCGATCTCACTCTCTGTCCATTTAACCTCCCCGTGATCTCTCTCTCTGTCCCATAATACTCCCCATGATCTCACTCTCTGTGCCTTTACTCTCCCTGTGCTCCAACTCTCTCTCCCTTTAACCTCCCCGTGATCTCACTCTCTGTCCCTTTAAACTTCCCGTGATCTCAAACACTGTCCCTTTAACCTCCCCGTGATCTCACTCTCTGTACCTTTAACCTTCCCGTGATCTCACACTGTCCCTTTAACCTTCCCGTGATCTCAAAGACTGTCCCTTGAACCTGCCCGTGATCGCATTCTCTGTCCCCTAATCCTCTCCGTTATCTCATTCACTGTCCCTTTATCCTCCCCGTGATCTAACTCTCTGTCCCTTTAACCTCCCCGTTATCTCACTCTCTGTCCCTTTAACATCCCCGTGATCTCACTCTCATTCCCTTTAACCTCTCCGTAATCTCACTCGCTGTCACTTTCAACTTCCCGTGATCTCACTCTCTGTCCCATTAACCTCCCAGTGATCTCACTCTCATTCCCTTAAACATCCCCGTGATCTCTCTCTCTGTCACTTTAACCTCCCCGTGATCTCACTCTCTGTCCCTTTAACCTACCCATGATCTCTCTCTCTGTCACTTTAAACTCCCCGTGATCTCACTCTCTGTCCCTTTAACCTCCCCGTCATCACACTCTCTGTCCCTTTAACCGCTCCGTGATCTCACTCTCTGTCCATTTATCTTCCCCGTCATCTCTCTCTCTGTCTCTTTAACCTCCCCCGGTCTCACTCTCTCTCCCTTTAACCTCCCCATGATCTCACCGACTGTCCCTTTAACCTCCCCGTGATCTCACCTTCTGTCACTTTAACCTCCCCGTGATCTCAAATTCTGCCCCTTTAACATCCCCGTGATCACTCTCTGTCCCTTTAACCTTCTCGTGATCTCACCCTCTGTCCTTTTAACCTCCCCATGATCTCACTCGCTGTGCCTTTAACTTCCCAGTGATCTCACTCTCTGCACCTTTAACCTCCCCGTAATCTCATTCTCTGTCCCTTTAACCTCCCCGTGATCTCACTCTCTGTACCTTTAACCTCCCGTGAACTCACTCTCTGTCCCTTTAACCTCCCCGTGATCTCACTCTCTGTCACTTTAACCTCCCCTTGATCTCACTCTCTGTCCCTTTAACCTCGCCGTGATCTCACTCTCTGTCCCTTTAAACTCTCCGTGATCTCACTCTCTGCCCTTTAACCTCACCTTGATCTCACTCTCTATCCCTTTAACCTCCCCGTGATCTTACTCTCATTCCCTTTAACTCCCCGTGAACTCTCTCTCTGTAACTTTAAACTCCCCGTGATCTCACTCTCTGTCACTTTAACCACCCCGTGATATCACTCTCTGTCCATTTAACGTCCCCGTCATCTCGCTCTCTGTCCCTTTAACCTCAGCCTGATCTCACTCTCTCTCCCTTTAACCTCCCCGTGATCTCACCCTCTGGCCCAATAACCTCCCCGTGATCTCACCCTCTGTCCCTTTAACGTCCCCGTGATCTCTGACTGTCCCTTTAACCTAATCGTGATCTCACCCACTGTCCTTTTAACCTCCCCGTGATCTCACTCTCTGTGCCTTAAAGTTCCCTGTGATCTCACTCACTGCCCATTTAACCTACCCGTAATCTCATTCTCTGTCCCTTTAACCTCCCCGTGATCTCATTCTCTGTCCCTTTAACCTCCCCGTTATCTCAATCTCTGTCCCTTTAACCTCCCCGTGATCTCACTCCCTGTCCATTTAACCTCCCCGTGATCTCACTCCCTTTCCCTTAAACCTCCCCGTGAACTCACTCGCTGTCCCATTAACCTCCCTGTGATCTCACTCTCTGTCCCTTTAACCTCCCAATGATCTCACTCACTGTCCCTTTAACCTCCGCGAGTTCTCACTCTCTGTCCATTTGAACTCCCCGTGAACTCATTCTCTGTTCATTAGCCACCCCGTGATCTCACTCTCCGTCCCTATAACCTCCCTGTGATCTGACTCTCTGTCCCTTTAACCACTCCGTGATCTCACTCTCTGTCTCTTTAACCTCCCGTAATCTCACTCTCTGTTCCTTTAAACTGCCCATGATCTCACTCTCTGTCCCTTTAACCTCCCCGTGATCTCACTGTCGGTCCCTTTAACCTACCCATGATCTCACTCTCTGTCCCTTTAAGCTTCCCGTGGTCTCACTCACTGTCCCTTTAACCTCCCCGTGATCTCACTCTCTGTCCTTGTAACCTCCCCGTAATCTCACTCTCTGTCCCTTTAATCTTCCCGTGATCTCACTCTCTGTCCCTTTAACCACGCCGTGATTTCACTCATTGTCCCTTTAACCTCCCCGTGATCTCACTCTCTGTCCCTTTAACCTCCCCGTGATCTCTCTCTCTGTAACTTTATCCTCTCAGTAATCTCACTCTCTGTCCCTTTAACCTCCCTGATCGCACTCTCTGTCCCTTTAACCTCCCCGTGATCTCTCTCCCTGTCCCTTATACATCCCAGTGATCTCACTCTCTGTCCGGATAACCTCCCCGTGATCTCACTCTCAGTCCCTTTAACCTCCCCGTGATCTCTCTCTCTGTCACTTTAACTTCCCCGTGCTCTCATTCTCTGTCCCTTTAACGTCCCCGTGATCTCACTCTCTTTCCGATTAACCTCCCCGTGATCTCACTCACTGTCACTTTAAACTCTCCGTAATCTCACTCTCTGTCACTTTAGCCAGCCCGTGATCTCACTCTTTGTCCCTTTAACATCCCCGTGATCTCTCTCTCTGTCTCTTTTACCTCCCCGTGATTTCACTATCTGTCCCTTTAACCTCCCTGATCTCACTCCCTGTCCCTTTAAGCTCCCCGTGAACTCACTCTCTGTCCCTTTAACTTCCCCATGATCTCACTCTCTGTCACTTTAAGCACCCCGTGATCTCACTCTCTGTCCGGATAACCTCCCCGTGATCTCACTCTCAGTCCCTTTAAACTCCCCACAAACTCAATCTCCGTCCCTTTAACCTCCCCGTGATCGCACTCTCTGTCACTTTAACTTCCCCGTGCTATCATTCTCTGTCCCTTTAAGCTCCCAGTGAACTCACTCACTGTCCCTTAAACCTCCCCGTGATCTCACTCTCTGTCTCTTTGACCTCCCGTGATCTCACTCTCTGTCCCTTTAACCTCCCCGTGAACTCATTCTCTGTCGCTTTAACCACCCCCTGATCTCACTCTCTGTCTCCTTAACATCCCGTGATCTCACACTATGTCCCTTTAACCTCCCCGTGATCTCACTTTCTGTCCCTTTAACATCCCTCTGATCTCACTCACTGTCCCTTTAAACTCCGCGAGTTCTCACTCTCTGTCCCATTAACCACCCCGTGATCTCACTCTCTGTCCCTTTAAACTCCCTGTGATCTCACTCTCTGTCCCTTTACCCTCCCCGAGATCTCACTCTCTGTCCCTTTAAACTCCCCATGACGTCACTCTCTGTCCCTTTAACCTCCCTGTGATCTCGCTCTCAGTCCCTTTAACCACCCCGTGATCTCACTCTCTGTCTCTTTAATCTCCCATGTACTCACTCTCTGTCCCTTTAACCTGCCCATGATCTCACTCTCTGTCCCTTTAAACTGCCCGTGATCTCACTCTCTGTCTCTTTAACCTCCCGTGGTCTCACTCTCTGTCTCTTTAACCTCCCGTGATCTCACTCTCTGTCCTTTTAGCCTCCCCGTGATCCTATTCTCCGTCCATTTAACCGCCCCATGATCTGACTCACTGTCCCATTAACCTCCGCGTGTTCTCACTCTTTGTCCCTTTGAACTCCCCGTGAACTCATTCTCTGTCCCTTTAACATCCCCGTAATCTCACTCTCTGTCCCTTTAACATCCCCGTAATCTCACTCTCTGTCCCTTTAACCTCCCCGTGAACTCACTCTCTGTCTCTGTAACCTCCCCGTGATCTCACTCTCTGTCCCTTTAACCTCCCTGTGATCTCAATCTCTGTCCCTTTAACCTCCCATTGATCTCACTCTCTCTCCATATAACCTCCCAGTGATCTCACTCTCTGTCCATTTAACCGTCCCGTGACCTCACTCTCGGTCCCTTTAACCTCCCCGTGATCTCACACTCTGTAACTTTAATAGTCCCTGATCTCTTTCTGTCCCTTTAGTTTACCCTGATTTCACTCTTTGTCACTGTAACTGTCCCTCTGATCTCAATGTCAGTCCCTTTTTCTGTCCCTGAACTCACATTATTCCCTTTAACTGTCCCTAATCTCAATCTCTGTCCCTTTAACAGTCCATTATCTGAATCTCTGTCCCATTAACAGTCCATGATCTCAATCTCTGTCCCTTGAACTGTCCCTAATCTCAATCTCTGTCCCTTTAACAGTCCATGATCTCGCTCTCTGTCCCTATATCTGTCCCTGAGCTCAATCTCTGTCCCTTGAATAGTCCATGATCTCAATCTCTGTCCCTTTAACAGTCCATGATCTCACTCTCCGTCCCTATTACAGTCCCTGATCTCATTCTCTGTCCCTTTAACTGTGCCTGATCTCATTCTCTGTCCCTTTAACCTCCCCATGATCTCACTCTCTGTCCCTTTAACCTCCCCGTGATCTCAATCACTGTCCCTTTAACCTCCCCGTGATCTCAATCTCTGTTGCTTTAAACTCCCCGTGATATCAGTCTCTGTACCTTTAACGTCCCCGTGATTTTACTCTCTGTCCATTTAACGTCCCCGTGATTTTACTCTCTGTCCCTTTAACCTAACCGTGATCTCACTCTCTGTCCCTTTAACCTCCCAGTCATCTCACACTCTGTCCCTTTAACCTCCCCGTGATCTTACTCTCTTCCCTTTAACCTCCCCGTGATTTCACTCTCTGTCCCTTTAACCACCCCGTGATGTCACTCTCTGTCCCTTTAACCTAGCCGTGATCTCAGACTCTGTCCCTTTAACCTTCCCGTGATCTCAGTCTCTGTCCCTTTAACCTCCCCATGATCTCACTCTCTGTCCATTTAATGACGCGGCGATCTCACTCTCTGTCCATTTAACCTCCCCGTGATCTCTCTCTCTGTCCCATAATACTCCCCATGATCTCACTCTCTGTGCCTTTACTCTCCCTGTGCTCCAACTCTCTCTCCCTTTAACCTCCCCGTGATCTCACTCTCTGTCCCTTTAAACTTCCCGTGATCTCAAACACTGTCCCTTTAACCTCCCCGTGATCTCACTCTCTGTACCTTTAACCTTCCCGTGATCTCACACTGTCCCTTTAACCTTCCCGTGATCTCAAAGACTGTCCCTTGAACCTGCCCGTGATCGCATTCTCTGTCCTTAATCCTCTCCGTTATCTCATTCACTGTCCCTTTATCCTCCCCGTGATCTAACTCTCTGTCCCTTTAACCTCCCCGTTATCTCACTCTCTGTCCCTTTAACATCCCCGTGATCTCACTCTCATTCCCTTTAACCTCTCCGTAATCTCACTCACTGTCACTTTCAACTTCCCGTGATCTCACTCTCTGTCCCTTTAACCACCCCGTGATGTCACTCTCTGTCCCTTTAACCTAGATGTGATCTCAGACTCTGTCCCTTTAACCTTCCCGTGATCTCAGTCTCTGTCCCTTTAACCTCCCCATGATCTCACTCTCTGTCCCTTTAACCTCCCCGTGATCTCAATCACTGTCCCTTTAACCTCCCCGTGATCTCAATCTCTGTTGCTTTAAACTCCCCGTGATATCAGTCTCTGTACCTTTAACGTCCCCGTGATTTTACTCTCTGTCCATTTAACGTCCCCGTGATTTTACTCTCTGTCCCTTTAACCTAACCGTGATCTCACTCTCTGTCCCTTTAACCTCCCAGTCATCTCACACTCTGTCCCTTTAACCTCCCCGTGATCTTACTCTCTTCCCTTTAACCTCCCCGTGATTTCACTCTCTGTCCCTTTAACCACCCCGTGATGTCACTCTCTGTCCCTTTAACCTAGCCGTGATCTCAGACTCTGTCCCTTTAACCTTCCCGTGATCTCAGTCTCTGTCCCTTTAACCTCCCCATGATCTCACTCTCTGTCCATTTAATGACGCGGCGATCTCACTCTCTGTCCATTTAACCTCCCCGTGATCTCTCTCTCTGTCCCATAATACTCCCCATGATCTCACTCTCTGTGCCTTTACTCTCCCTGTGCTCCAACTCTCTGTCCCTTTAACCTCCCCGTGATCTCACTCTCTGTCCCTTTAAACTTCCCGTGATCTCAAACACTGTCCCTTTAACCTCCCCGTGATCTCACTCTCTGTACCTTTAACCTTCCCGTGATCTCACACTGTCCCTTTAACCTTCCCGTGATCTCAAAGACTGTCCCTTGAACCTGCCCGTGATCGCATTCTCTGTCCCCTAATCCTCTCCGTTATCTCATTCACTGTCCCTTTATCCTCCCCGTGATCTAACTCTCTGTCCCTTTAACCTCCCCGTTATCTCACTCTCTGTCCCTTTAACATCCCCGTGATCTCACTCTCATTCCCTTTAACCTCTCCGTAATCTCACTCGCTGTCACTTTCAACTTCCCGTGATCTCACTCTCTGTCCCTTTAACCACCCCGTGATGTCACTCTCTGTCCCTTTAACCTAGACGTGATCTCAGACTCTGTCCCTTTAACCTTCCCGTGATCTCAGTCTCTGTCCCTTTAACCTCCCCATGATCTCACTCTCTGTCCATTTAATGACGCGGCGATCTCACTCTCTGTCCATTTAACCTCCCCGTGATCTCTCTCTCTGTCCCATAATACTCCCCATGATCTCACTCTCTGTGCCTTTACTCTCCCTGTGCTCCAACTCTCTGTCCCTTTAACCTCCCCGTGATCTCACTCTCTGTCCCTTTAAACTTCCCGTGATCTCAAACACTGTCCCTTTAACCTCCCCGTGATCTCACTCTCTGTACCTTTAACCTTCCCGTGATCTCACACTGTCCCTTTAACCTTCCCGTGATCTCAAAGACTGTCCCTTGAACCTGCCCGTGATCGCATTCTCTGTCCCCTAATCCTCTCCGTTATCTCATTCACTGTCCCTTTATCCTCCCCGTGATCTAACTCTCTGTCCCTTTAACCTCCCCGTTATCTCACTCTCTGTCCCTTTAACATCCCCGTGATCTCACTCTCATTCCCTTTAACCTCTCCGTAATCTCACTCACTGTCACTTTCAACTTCCCGTGGTCTCACTCTCTGTCCCTTTAAACTCCACATTATCTCACTCACTTCCCTTCAACCTCCCGTCATCTCACTCATTGTCCCTATAACCACCCCGTGATCTCACTCTCTGCCCTTTTAACCTCCCTGTGATCTCACTCTCTGTCCCTTTAACCTCCCCGTGATCACACTGTCTGTTCCTTTAACCTCCCCATGCTGTCACTCACTGTCCCTTTAACCTCCGTGTGTTCTCATCTCTGTCCCATTGAACTCCCCGTGAATTCATTCTCTGTCCCATTAACCTCCCCTGGTCTCAATCTCTGTCCCTTTAACCTCCCCGTGATCTCACTTTATGTCCCTTTAACCTCCCCGTGATCTAACTCTCTTTCCTTTTAACCTTCCCGTGATATCACTCTCTGACACTTGAACCTCCCCGTGATCTCTCTCTCTGGTCCTTTAACCTCCCCGTGAAATCATTCTCTCTCCCTTTATCCTCCCCGTGAACTCACTCTCTGTCTCTTTAACCTCCCCGTGATCTCATTCTCTGTCACTTTAACCTCCCCCTGATCTCACTCTCTGTCCATTTTACCTCCCCGTGATCTCACTCTCTGTCCCTTTAATCTCCCCGTGATCTCACTCACTTTCCCTTTAACCACCCGGTGATCTCACTCTCTGATCCTTTAACCTCCCCGTGAAATCACTCTCTGTCCCTTTAACCTCCCCGTGATCTCACTCTCTGTCCCTTTAACCTCCGCGTGATCTCACTCTTTGTCCCTTTAACCTCCCCGTGATCTCATTCTCTGTCCCTTTAACCTCCGCGTGATCTCACTCTTTGTCCCTTTAACCTCCCCGTAATCTCACCCTCTGTCCCGTTGACCTCCCCGTGATCTCACTCTCTGTAACTTTAACCGCCCCGTGATCTCTTGGCACGTTAATCTCCCAGTGATCTCTCTCTCTATCCCTTTCACTTCCCCGTGATCTCACTCCCAGTCCCAAAAACCTTCCCGTGAACTCAGTCACTGTCGCTTTAACCTCCCCGTGATCTCACTCTCTGTCCCTTTAACCTCCCCGTGATCTCACTCTCTGTCCCTTTAACCTCCCCCTGATCCCACTCTCTGTCCCTTTAACCTCCCCGTGACCTCACTCTCTGTCCCTGTAACCTCCCCGTGATCTCACTCTCTGTCCCTTTAAACTGCCCGTGATCTCACTCTCTGTCCCTTTAACCTCCCCGTGATCTCACTCTCTGTCCCTTTAACATCCCCGTGATCTCATTCTCTGTCCCTTTAACCTCCCCGTGATCTCACTCTCTGTCCTTTTAACGTCCCCGTGAACTCACTCTCTGTCGCTTTAACCTCCCCGTGATCTCACTCTCTGTCCCTTTAACGTCCCCGTGATCTCACTCACTTTCCATTTAACCTCCCCGTGATCTCACTTCTGTCCCTTTAATCTCCCCGTGATCTCACACTCTGTCCCTTTAATCTCCCCGAGATCTCACTCACTTTCCCTTTAACCTCACCGTGATCTCACTCTCTGTCCCTTTAACCTCCCCGTGATCTCACTCCCTGTCCCTTTAACCTTACCGTGATCTCACTCTCTGATCGTTTAACCTCCCTGTGATCTCACTCTTTGTCCCTTTAACCTCCCTGTGATCTCACTCTCTGTCCCTTTAACATCCCCATGGTCTCACTCTCTGTCCCTTTGACCTCCCCGTGATCTCACTCTCTGTCCCTTTAACCTCCCCGTGATCTCACTCTCTGTCCCAATAACCTCCCCGTGATCTCACTCTCTGTCCCTTTAACCTCCCCGTGATCTCACTCTCTGTCCCTTTAACGTCCCCATTATCTCAGTCTCTGTCCATTTAACCTCCCCGTGATCTCACACTCATTCCCGTTTACCAAAACCACTCCCACAGTTCTACACCACAGCCCTCAACACTCCCACATCGCTACACCACTACCCACACCACTCCCACAGCGCTACACCACAATCCACACCAATCCCACAGCGCTACACCTCAACCCACGCCACTCCCACAGCGCTACACCTCAACCCATGCCACTCCCACAGCGCTACACCACAACCCACACCAATCCCACAGCGCTACACCACTGCCCACACCACTCCCACAGCGCTACACCACATCCCACACCATTCCCGCAGCGTTAAACCACTGCCCACGCCACTCCTACAGCGCTACACGATAGCCCACACCACTCCCGCAGCGCAACACCACAGCCCACACCACTCCCGCAGCTCTTCACCACTGCCCACGCCACTCCCGCAGCGCTACACCTCAACCCACACCACTCCAACAGCGCTACACCACTGCCCACACCACTCCCGCAGTTGCACTACACAACCACACCACAAACACAGTGCGAAAATAATGCCGACACCACTCCCACAGTGCTAGACGAATGCCCACAGCACTCCTACAGCGCTAAACTAATGCCCACAACACTCCCACAGCGCTACACTAATGCCCACACCACTCCCACAGCACTACACCACTGCCCACACCACTCCCACAGCGCTACACCACTGCCCACACCACTCCCACAGCGCTACACCACTGTCCACACCACTCCCACTGCACTACATCACTGCCCACACCACTGCCAAAGCGCTACACATCTGCCCACTATACTCCCACAGCGCTACACCACTGCCCACACCACTCCTACAGCGCTACACCACTGCCCACACCACTCCCACAGCGTTACACCACTGCCCAAACAACTCCCACAGGGCTACACCTCTCCCCACGCCACTCCCACAGCGTTAGACGAATGCCCACACCACTCCCACAGCGCTACACCACTGTCCACACCACTCCCACTGCACTACATCACTGCCCACACCACTGCCAAAGCGCTACACATCTGCCCACTATACTCCCACAGCGCTACACCACTACCCACACCACTCCCACAGCGCTACACTAATGCCCACACCACTCCTACAGCGCTACACCACTGCCCACGCCACTCCCACAGCGTTAGACGAATGCCCACAACACTCCCACAGCGCTACGCTAATGACAACACCACTCCCAGAGCGCTACACCACTGCCCACACCACTCCCACAGCGCTACACCACTGCCCACACCACTCCCACAGCGCTACACCACTGCCCACACCACTCCCAAAGCACTATACCACTGTCCACACCACTCCCACTGCACTACATCACTGCCCACACCACTCCCACAGCGCTACACCTCTGCCCCCACCACTCCCACAGCGGCACAACTCTCCCCACACCACTACCACATCGCTACACCACTGCCCACACCACTGCCACAGCGCTACACCACTGCCCACACCACTCCCACAGCGCTACACCACTGCCCACGCCACTCCCACAGCGTTACACCACTGCCCACACCACTCCTAGAGCGTTACACCATAAATCACACCAGTCTCACAGCATTACACCACTGCCAACACAACTCCCACAGCGCTACACCACTGCCCATGCCACAATCACAGTGTTAAACCACAACACACATCACTCCCGCAGCGCTACACCACTAACCACACAACTCCCGAAGCTCTATACCACAACCCAAACCACACACAAAGCGCTAAACTAATGCCCACACCACTCCCACAGCGCTACACCACTGACCACACCACTCCCACAGCGCTACTCCACTGCCCACAACACTCCCACAGCTCTACACCACTGCCCACACCACTCCCACAGCGCTACACCACTGCCCACACAACTCCCGCAGTGCTACAGCACTGCCAACACCACTCCCGCAGCAATACACCACTGCCCACACCACTCACACAGCTCTACAACACTCCCCAAACCACTCCCAAGGCGCTACACCACTGCCCACACCACTCCCACAGCGCTACACCACTAACTACACCAATCCCGCAGCTTTATACCACAACCCAAACCACACACAAAGCGCTAAACTAATGCCCACAACACTCCAACAACGTTACACCACTGCCCACACTACCCCTGCAGAGCTACACCACTGCCAAAACCACTCCCACAGCGCTGCACCACTGCCCACAACACTCCCACAGCGCTACACCACAACCCACACGACTCCCACAGCGCTACACCACTGCCCACTCTACTCCCACAGCGCTACACCACTGCCCACACCACTCCCACAGAATTGCACCAATGCCCACACCACTCCCGCAGCATTAACACACTCGCGACAACACTCGGGCAACGCCACACCGCTGCCCACACCACTCCCACAGTGTTACACCACAACCCACACCACTTCCACAGCGCTACACCACTGCCCACACTACCCCTGCAGACCTACACCACTGCCAAAAGCACTCCCACAGCGCTGCACCACTGCCCACAACACTACCACAGCGCTACACCACTGCCCATACCACTCCCACAGCACTGCACCACTGCCCATACCACTCCCACAGCTCTACACCACAACCCACACCACTCCCACAGCGCTACACCACTGCCCACAATACTCCCACAGCGCTACACCACTGCCCATACCACTCCCACAGCACTGCACCACTGCCCACTCTACTCCCACAGCGCTACACCACTGCCCACAACACTCCCACAGAATTGCACCAATGCCCACACCACTCCCGCAGCATTAACACACTCGCGACATTACTCGGGCAACGCCACACCGCTTCCCACACCACTCCCACAGCACTACACCACTGACCATGCCACTCCCACAGTGTTACACCACAACCCACACCACTTCCACAGCGCTACACCACTGCCCACACCTCACCCACATCGCTAAACCACAACCCACAATACTCCCACAGCGCTACACCACTGCCCACCCCACTCCCGCAGGTCTTCTCCACAACCCACACCACTCACAAAAATGCTCACAACACTACCACAGCCCTACACTAACGCCCACACCACTCCCACAGCACTACGCTAATGCCAACACCACTCCCACAGCACTACACCACTGCCCACACCATTCCCACAGCACTACACTAATGCCCACACTCCCACAGCGCTACACCACTGCCCACACCACTCCCACAGCACGACACTAATGCCCACACCTCTCCCGCAGCATTAAACCAATGCCCACACCACTCCCACAGCGCTACACCACTGCCCACACCACTCCCACAGCGCTACACCACTGCCCACACCACTCCCACAGCGCTACACCACTGCCCACACCACTCCCACAGCGCTACACCACTGCCCACACCACTCCCACAGCGCTACACCACTGCCCACACCACTCCCACAGCGCTACACCACTGCCCACACCACTCCCGCAGCTCTACTCCACAACCCAAACCACTCACAAAGCGCTAAGCTAACGCCCACACCATACCCATAGCGTTACACCAATGCCCAAAACACTCCCACAGCGCTACACTAATGCCCACATAACTCCCACAGCGGTACACTACTGACCACACCACTCCCACAGCACTAACTCAATGCCAACGCCACTCCCACAGCGTTACACCACAACCCACACCATTCCCACAGCGTTATACGACTGCCCAAACCACTCCCACAGCGCATCACCACTGCCCACAACACTCCCGCAGCGCTACACCACTGCCCACAACACTCCCACAGCACTACACCGCAAACCACACTACTCCTACAGCGTTACAGCTTAAATCACACCACTCCCACAGCATCTACACCACTGCCCATGCCACTCTCACAGTGTTAAACCACAACCCACACCACACCCACAGCGCTACACCGCTGCCCACACCATTCCCACAGCGCTACACCACTGCCCTCACCACTCCCACAGCGCTACACCACTGCCCACATCACTCCCACAGCGCAAAACCATACCAATCCTGCAGCGTTAAATCAATGCCCAAGCCACTCCCACAGCGCTCCACCACTGCCCACACCACTCCCACAGCGTTACACCACAAGCCACGCCACTCCTACAGCATTACAATACCTCCCACACCACTCCCACAGCGCTACACTACTACCCACACCACTCCCGCAGTTCCACTCCACAACCCACACCACACACTCAGTGCTAAACCAACGCCCACAACACTCCCACAGCGTTAAATCAATGCCCACACCACTCCCACAGCACTACACCACAGCCCGCACCACTCACATTACACCACAACCCACGCAACTCCCGCAGCATCTACACCACTGCCCACACCTCTCCCGCAGCTCTACTCCCAAACGACACACACAGCGCGAAACTAATGTCCACAACATTCCCATAGAGCTACACTAATGCAAACACCACTCCCACAGCGTTACACCACAGCCCACGCCACTCCCACAGCGTTACACCACAACTCACACCACTCCCACAGCGTTACACCACTGCCCACACCACTCCCACAGCGCTACACAACAACCCACACCACTCCCACAGCGCTACTCCACAGCCCACAACACTCCCACAGCGCTAAACCACTGCCCACACCACTCCCACAGCGCTACACCACTGCCCACACCACTCCCGCAGCGCTACACCACTGCCCACACCACTCCCACAGCATCTACACCACTGCCCATGCCACTCTCACAGTGTTAAACCACAACCCACAAAACTCCCACAGCGCTACACCACTGCCCACACCACTCCCACAGCACTACACCACTGCCCACACCACTCCCACAGCGCTACAGCACTGCCCACACCACTCCCACAGCACTACACCACTCCCACAGCGCTACAGCACTGCCCACACAACTCCCGCAGCACTACACCACTGCCCACACCACTCCCACAGCTCTACAACACTCCCCACACCACTCCCACAGCGCTACACCACTGCCCACACCACTCCCACAGCTCTACAACACTCCCCACACCACTCCCACAGCGCTACACCACTGCCCACACCACTCCCACAGCGCTTAACCACTACCCACACCACTCCCACAGCGCTACACCACAACCCAAACCACACACACAGCGCTAAACTAATGCCCACACCACTCCCACAGCGCTACACCACTGCCCACAATACTCCCACAGCACTACACCACTGCCCAGACCACTCCCACAGCGCTACACCACTGCCCACACCACTCCCATAGAGCTACACCACTGCCCACACCACTCCCACAGCGCTGCACCACTGCCCACACTACTCCGACAGAATTACACCACTGCCCACAACACTCCCACAGAATTGCACCGCTGCCCACACCACTCCCGCAGCATTAAAACACTCGCCACACCACTCGGGCAACGCCACACCGCTGCCCACACCACTCCCACAGCACTACACCACTGACCATGCCACTCCCACAGTGTTACACCACAACCCACACCACTCCCGCAGCATTAAAACACTCGCCACACCACTCGGGCAACGCCACACCACTGCCCACACCACTCCCACAGCACAACTCCACTGCCCACACAACTCCCACAGCACTACACCACTGCCCACAACACTCCCACAGAGCTACACCACTGCCCACACCACTCCCACAGGACTACACCACGGACCATTACAATTCCTCAGTGTTACACCACAACCCACACCACTTCCACAGCGCTACACCACTGCCCACACCACACCCACATCGCTAAACCACAACCCACATCACTCCCACAGCATTACACCACTGCCCACACCACTCCCACAGCGCTACACCACAACCCACACCACTCCCACAGCGCTACACCACTACCCAAACCACTCCAACAGATCTACACCACTGCCCACGCCACTCCTGCAGGTCTACTCCACAACCCACACCACACACAAAGCGCTAAACTAATGCCCACAACACTACCACAGCGCTACACTAATGCCCACAACACTCCCACAGCGCTACACTAATGCTCACACCACTCCCACAGCGATACACTAATGCCCACACTACTCTCACAGCGCTACACCACTGCCCACACCACTCCCACAGCGCTACACCACTGCCCACACCACTCCCACAGCGCTACACCACTGCCCACACCACTCCCACAGCGCTACACCACTGCCCACAATACTCCTGCAGCGCCACACCACTGCCCACACCACACCCATAGCGCTGCACGATAGCCCACACTACTCCCGCAGCGCTACACCACAACCCACGCCACTCCCACAGAGCTACACCACTGCCCACACCACCCTCACAGCGCTAAACCACAGCACACACCACTCCCAATTCACAACACCAGCACCCAGACCACTCCCACAGCGTTACACCACAACCCACAGAACTCTCACAGCGCTACACCACTGCCCACGCCACTTCCACATCGCTACACCAGTGCCCAAACCACTCCCACAGCGCTACACCACTGCCCACAATACTCCCAATGCGCTACACCACTGCCCACGCCACTCCCACAGCGCTACACCACTGCCCACGCCACTCCCACAGCGCTACACCACTGCCCACAACGCTCCCACAGAATTGCACCAATGCCAGCACCACTCCCACAACATTAAAACACTGCACACTCCACTCGGGCAACGCCACACCGCTGCCCACACCACTCCCACTGCACTACGCCACTGCCCACACCACACCCACATTGCTAAACCACAACCCACTTAACTCCCACAGCACTACACCAGTGCCCAAGCCACTCCCACAGCTTTACACCACAACCCACACCACACCCACATCGCTAAACTAACTCCCACACCACTCCCACAGCGCTACACTAATGCCCACAACACTCCCGCAGCGCCAGAATAATGCTGACACCACTCCCACAGCGCTACACTAATGCCCACACCACTCCCACAGTGCTACAGCACTGCCCACACCACTCCCACAGCGCTACACTAATGCCCACACCACTCCCGCAGCGTTAAACCAAAGCCCACACCACTCCCACAGCGCTACACCACTGCCCACGCCACTCCCAAAGCGATACACCACAAACCACGCATCTCCCACAGCGCTACACCGCTGCCCACACCACTCCCACAGCGCTACACCACTGCCCACACCACTGCCGCAGCGCTACACCACTGCCCACGCCTCTCCCCCGGCGTTTCACCACAACCCACACCAATCTCACAGCGTTACGCCACAACCCACACCACTCCAACAGCGCTACACCAATGCCCACACCACTCCCGCAGTTCCACTCCACAACCCACACCACACACACAGTGCTAAACTAATGCCCACATCACTCCAACAGCGCAAAACCAATGCCCACACCACTCTCACAGCGCTAGACGAATGCCCACACCACTCCCACAGTGCTACGCTGAAGCCCACAACACTCCCTCAGCACTACACCACTGCCCACACCACTCCCGCAGCGCTACACCACTACCCACAGCACTCCCGTAGCTCTACTCCAAATACCCAAACCACACACACAGCGCTAAACTAACGCCCACACCATTCCCATAGCGCTACACCAATGCCCACAACATTCCCACAGCGCTACACTACTGTCCACAGCACTCCTACAGCACTAAACCACTTCTCACACCACTCCCGCATCGTTAAACCAATATCCACACCACTCCCACAGCACTACACCACTGCCCACGCCACTCCCACAGCGCTACACCACTCCCACAGCGCTACACCACTGCCCACAATACTCCTGCAGCGCTACACCAGTGCCCACATCAACCCCACAGCGTTACACCACCGCCCACACCACTCGCACAGCACTACACCACTGCCCACACCACTCCCACAGCGTTACACCACCGCCCACACCACACCCACAGCGCTGCACGATAGCCCACACCACTCCCACAGCGCTAAACCACAGCACACACCACTCCCACATCACCACACCAGTACCCAGACCACTCCTACAGCGCTGCACGACTGCCCAAACCACTCCCACAGGGCTACACCACTGCGCACACCACTCCCACATAGTTACTTGACTGCCCAGACCAATCCTACAGCGCTACACCACAACCCACACCACTCTCACAGCGCTACACCACAAGCCACGCCACTCCCAAAGTGCTACACCACTGCCCACAACGCTCCCACAGAATTGCACCAATGCCAGCACCACTCCCACAGCATTAAAACACTACACACACCACTCGGGCAACGCCACACCGCTGCCCACACCACTCCCACTGTACTACACCACTCCCCTCGCCACTGCCACAGTGTTACACCACTGCCCACACCACTCACGCAGCTCTAGTCCACATTCCAAACCACACACACAGCGCTAAACTAACGCCCACACCATCCCATAGCGATACACTAATGCCCACATAACTCCCGCAGCGCTACACCACTGCCCACACCACTCCCACAGCGCTACACCACTGCCCAGACAACTCCCACAGCTCTACACCACTGCCCACACCACTCCCACAGCGCTACACCACTGCCCACACCACTCCCACAGCGCTACACCACTGCCCACACCATCCCACAGCGCTAAACCACTGCCCACACCACTCCCACAGCACTACACCACTGCCCACACCACTCCCACAGCGCTACACCACTGCCCACACCACTCCCACAGCGCTAAACCACTGCCCACACCACTCCCACAGCACTACACCACTGCCCACACCACTCCCACGGCGCTACACCTCAACCCACACCAATCCCACAGCGCTACACCACTCCCCACAGAACTCCCACAGCGCTAAACCACTGCCCACACCACTCCCACAGCACTACACCACTGCCCACACCACTCCCACAGCGCTACACCACTGCCCAAGCCTCTCCCCCGGCGTTTCCCCACAACCCACACCAATCTCACAGCGTTACACCACAACTGACACCACTCCCATAGCGCTACACCAATGCCCACACCACACCCGCAGTTCCACTCCACACCACACAACACACACACAGTGCTAAACTAATGCCCACATCACTCATACAGCGCAAAACCAATGCCCACACCAGACCGCGCTAGACGAATGCCAACACCACACCAAAGCGCTACACCACTGCCCATAACAATCCCGCAGCGTTAAATCAATGCACAAACAACTCCCGCAGCGCTACACCACAACCAACATCACTCCCACAGCGCTACACCACTGCCCACACCAATCCCGCAGCGCTACACCACTACAAACACCATTCCCGCAGCGCTACACCACTACCCACACCGCTACCGCAGCGCTTCACCACTGCCCACACCACTCCCGCAGCTCTACTCCACAACCCAAACCACACACACAGCGCTAAACTAACGCCCACACCATACCATAGCGCTACACCAAAGCACACAACATTCCCACAGCACTACACTAATGCCCACATAACTCCCACAGCGCTACACGACCGTCCACAGCACTCCCACAGCACTAGACCACTTCTCACACCACTCCCACATCGTTAAACCAGTGCCCACACCACTCCCACAGCATTAAACCAATGCCCACGCCACTCCCACAGCGTTACACCAAAACCCGCGCCACTCCAAAGGCGCTACACCACTGCCAAAACCACTCCTACATCGTTACACGACAGCCCTAACCGCTCCCACAGCGCTACACCACTGCACAAAATACTCCCGCCACCAGTGCCCACATCAACTCCACAGCACTACAACACTACCCGCACCACTCCCACAGCACTACACCACTGCCCACACCACTCCCGCAGCGCAACAAAACTGCCCACACCATTCCCACAGCGCTACACCACTGCCCACACCACTCCGACAGCACTACACCACACCCACACCACTCCCACAGCACTACACCACAACCCCACACCACTACCACAGCTTAACACCACTGCCCACACAACTCTTGCAGCGCTACACCACTGCCCAAACGACTCCCACAGCTCAACACCACTGCCCACACCACTCCCACAGCACTACACCACTGCCCACACCACTCACACAGAATTACACCAAAGCCCACACCACTCCAACAGCGCTACAATAATGCCCACACTACTACCACAGCACTACACTAATGCCCACAACACTCCCACAGCGCTACACCACTGCCCACACCACTCCCACAGCACTTAACCACTGCCCACACCACTCCCGCAGCTCTACTCCACTACCCAAACCACACACAAAGCGCTAACTAACGCCCACACCATTGCCATAGCGCAACTCTAATGCCCACACCACTCCCATAGCACTACACCACAACACACGCCACTCCCACAGCGCTATACAACTGCCCATAACACACCCACAACGTTACACCACTGTCCACGCCACTCCCACAGCGCTACACCACTGCCGACACCACTCCCACAGCGCCTACACCACTGCCGACACCACCTCCCACAGCACTACAACCACTGCCGACACCACTCCCACAGCGCTACACCACTGCCGACACCACTCCCACAGCACTACACCACTGCCCACGCCACTCCCACAGCACTACACCACTGCCCACGCCACTCCCACAGCACTACACCACTGCCCACACCACTCCCACAGCGCTACACCACTGCCCACATCACTCCACAGAGCTACACACTGCCCACACCACTCCCACAGAATTACACAAATGGCCACACCACTCCCACAGCTCTACACCACTGCCCACTCCACTCCCACAGCGCTACACCACAACCTACACCACTCCCACAGCGCTACACCACTGCCAAAACCACTCTCACAGCGCTAAACCAAAGCCCACAACACTCCAACAGCAATTCACCAATGCCCAGACCATTCCCACAGAAATAAACCAAAGCAACACCACTCCCGCAGCATTAAACCACTCCCAACACCACTCGGGCAACGCTACACCGCTGCCCACACCACTCCCACAGAATTACACAAATGGCCACACCACTCCCACAGCGCTACACCACTGCCCACGCCACTCCACAGCGTTACACCACAACCCACACCACTCCCACAGCGCTACACCACTGCCCAAACCATTCACACAGCTCTACACCGCTGCCCACACCACACTCACAGCGCTACACAACTGCCCACACCACTCCCACAGCGCTACACCACTGCCCACGCCACTCCCACAGCGTTACACCACAACCCACACCACTCCCACAGCGCTACACCACTGCCCAAACCATTCACACAGCTCTACACCGCTGCCCACACCACACTCACAGCTCTACACAACTGCCCACACCACTCCCACAGCTCTAAAGCACTGCCCACGCCACTCCCGCAGTTCTACTCCACAACCCACACCACACACAAACCGCTGAACTAATGCCCACAACACTACCACAGCGCTACACTAACAACCACATCACTCCCACAGCGCTACACTAATGCCCACAACACTACACCACTGCGCACACCACTCCCACAGCGCTACACTAATGCCCACAACACTACACCACTGCACACACCACTCGTACAGCCCTACACTAATGCCCACACCACACCCACAGCGCTTCACTAATGCCCACAGCACTCCCAAAGCTCTACACCACTGCCCACACCATTCCCACAGCGCTACACCACAACCTACACCACTCCCACAGCGCTACACCACTGCCAAAACCACTCTCACAGCGCTAAACCACTGCCCACACCACTCCCACAGCGGTACACCATTGCCCACAACACTCCAACAGCAATTCACCAATGCCCAGACCATTTCCACATAATTAAACCAAAGCCAACACCACTCCCGCAGCATTAAACCACTCCCAACACCACTCGGGCAACGCTACACCACTGCCCACACCACTCCCACAGGGCTACACCACTGCCGACACCACTCCCACAGAATTAGACAAATGCCCACAACGCTAAACTAACGCCCACACCATTCCCATAGCGCTACTCTAATGCCCACACCACTCCCACAGCGCTACACAACTGCCCACACCACTCCCACATCGACATACCACTGTCCACGCCACTCCCACAGCGTTACACCACAACCCACGCCACTCCCACAGCGCTACACAACTGCACACACCACATCCACAGCGTTACACCACTGTCCACACCACTCCCACAGCGTTACACCACAACCCACACCACTCCCACAGCGTTACACCACAACCCGCTCTACTCCCGCAGCGCTAAACCACTGCCCACACCACTCCCGCAGCGCTAAACCACTGCCCACACCACTCCCACAGCGCTACACCAAATCCCACACCACTCCCACATCGCTACAGCACAACCCACACCACTCCCACAGCGCTACACCACTGCCCACACAACACTTGCAGCGCTACACCACTGCCCAAACCATTCCCACAGCTCTACACCGCTGCCCACACCACTCCCACAGCGCTACACCACTGCCCACACCACTCCCACAGCGCTACACAACTGCCCACGCCACTCCCGCAGTTCTACTCCACAACCCACACCACACATAAAGCGCTAAACTAATGCCCACAACACTACCACAGCGATACACTACAACACACGCCACTCCCACAGCGCTATACAACTGCCCATACCACACCCACAACGTTACACCACTGCCCAAACCATTCCCACAGCTCTACACCGCTGCCAACACCACTCCCACAGCGCTGGACCACTGCCCACTCTTCTCCCGCAGCGCTACACCACAGCCCACACCACTCCCACAGCTCAACACCACTGTCCACTCCACTCCCACAGCGCTACACCACAACCCACGCCACTCCCACAGAGATACACCACTGCCCACACCACTCCCACAGCGCTACACCACAGCCCACACCACTCCCACAGCTCAACATCACTGTCCACTCCACTCCCACAGCGCTACACCACAACCCACGCCACTCCCACAGAGATACACCACTGCCCACACCACTCCCACAGCGCTACACCTCTGCCCACACGACTCCCACAGCTCTACACCACTGCACACACCACCCCCACAGCGCTACACCACTGCCCAAACCATTCCCACAGCTCTACACCGCTGCCCACACCACTCCCACAGCTCTAAACCACTGCCCACGCCACTCCCGCAGTTCTACTCCACAACCCACACCACACACAAACCGCTAAACTAATGCCCACAACACTACCACAACACTACATCACTGCACACACCACTCCCACAGCCCTACACTAATGTCCACACCACTCCCACAGCGCTACACTAATGCCCACACCACTCCCAAAGCACTACACCACTGCCCACACCACTCCCACAGCGCTACAATAATGCCCACACCATTACCTCAGCGATACACTAATGCCCACACCACTCCCGCAGCGTTAAACCAATGCCCACAACACTGCAGCATCACAACACCACTGCCCACGCCACTCCCACAGCCCTACACCACTGCCCACGCCACTCCCGCAGGTCTACACCACAACCCACACCACTCACAAAGCGCTACACTAATGCCCACACCACTCCCGCAGCGTTAAACCAAAGCCCACAACACTCCAGCAGCACTACACCACTAAGCACACCACTCCCACAGCGCTACACCACTGACAACACCACTCCCGCAGCTCTACTCCACAACCCACACCATTCCCGTAGCGCTACTCTAATGCCCACACCACTCCCACAGCGCTACACAACTGCCCATACCACACCCGCAGCATTACACCACTGCCCACGTCTCTCCCACAGCGCTACACCACTGTCCACACCACTTAAACAGCACTACACCACAACCGACTCCAATCCCACAGCGCTACACCACTGCCCAAACAACTCGCACAGCGTTACACCACAACCCACACCAGACCCACAGCACTACACTACTGCCCACACCACTCCCACAGCGCTACACCAAAACCCACACCAATCTCACAGCGTTACTCCACAACCCACACCACTCCCGCAGCGCTACACCACTGCAAACACCACTCCCGCAGTTCCACTCCACAACTCACACCACACATACAGTGCTAAGCTAATGCCCACAACACTCCCACAGCGCAAAACCAATGCCCACACCATTCCCACAGCGCTACACCACTGCCCACACCACTCCCACAGCGCTATACGACTGCCCACACCACTCCCGCAGCGCTAAACCACTGCCCACATCACTCCCGCTGAGCTACACCACAACCCACACAAATTCCGCAGCGCTACACCACTGCCCACACCAGTCCTGCAGCTCTACTCCACAACCCAAACCACACACACAGCGCTAAACGAACGCCCACCCCATTCCCACAGGACTACACCACCGCCCACACCATTCCCACAGCACTACCCCACTGCCCACACCATTCCCACAGCACTACACCACTGCCCACACCACTCCCACAGCGCTACACCACTGACCACACCACTCCAGCAGCATTACACCACTGCCCACACCACTCCCACAGCGCTATACGACTGCCCACACCACTCCCGCAGCGCTAAACCACTGCCCACACTACTCCCACAGAGCTACACCACTGCCCACATCACTCCCACAGAGCTACACCACTGCCCACATCACTCCCGCTGAGCTACACCACTGCCCACATCACTCCCGCTGAGCTACACCACTGCCCACATCACTCCCGCTGAGCTACACCACAACCCACACAAATTCCGCAGCGCTACACCACTACCCACACCACTACTGCAGCGCTACACCACTGCCCACACCAGTCCTGCAGCTCTACTCCACAACCCAAACCACACACACAGCGCTAAACGAACGCCCACCCCATTCCCACAGGACTACACCACCGCCCACACCATTCCCACAGCACTACCCCACTGCCCACACCACTCCCACAGGGCTACACCGCTGCCCACACAACTCCCGCAGCATTACACCACTGCCCACACCACTCCCACAGCACAACACCACTGCCCACACCACTCCCACAGCGCCACACTAATGCCCAGAACACTCCCACAGCGCTACACTAATGCCCACACCACTCCGACAGCGCTACACTAATGCCCACACCACTCCCACCGCGTTAAGCCAATGCCAACACCACTGCAGCAGCACTACACCGCTGCCCACGCCAATCCCACAGCGCTACACCACTGCCCAAGCCGCTCACACAGCGCTACACCACTGCCCACACCACTCCCACAGCGCTACACCACTGCCCACACCACTCCCAGAGCGCTACACCACTGCCCAAGCCACTCCCACAGCCCTACACCACTGCCCACGCCACTCCCACAGCGATACACCACTGTGCACAATATTCCCGCAGCCCTACACCAGTGCCTACATCAACCCCACAGCACTACAACATTACCCACACCATTCCCACAGCACTACACCACCGCCCACACCACTCCCACAGCGCTGCACCACTGCCCACATTACTCCGGCAGCGCCACACCACTGCCCACACCACTCCCACAGCGCTGTACCAGTGCCCACACTACTCCCGCTGCAACACACCACTGTCCACATCACTCCCACAGAATTACACCAAAGCCTACAACACTCCCACAGCACTACACCACTGCCCACACCACTCCCACAGAATTACACAAATGGCCACACCACTCCCACAGCACTACACCACAGCCCACACCACTCCTGCAGCGCTACACCACTACCCACACCACTCCCACAGCGCTACACCACTGCCCACACCAATCTCACAGCGTTACACCACAACCCACACCACTCGCACAGCGCTACACTACTGCCCACACAACTCCCGCAATTCCACTCCACAACCCACACCACACACACACTCTTAAACTAATGCCCACAACACTCCCAAAGCACAAAACCAATGCCCACACCACTCCCGCAGTGCTAGACGAATGCCCAAACCACTGCCACAGCGCTACACTAATGCCCACAACACTCCCACAGCACTACACTGCCCATACCACTCCCGCAGCGTTAAATCAATGCCCACACCATTCCCGCAGCGCTACACCACCATCCAAACCACTCCCGCAGTGCTACACCACTACCCACACCACTCCCATAGAGCTACACCACAGCCCACGCCACATCCGCAGCGCAACACCACAGCCCACACCACTCCCACAGCACTACACCACTGCCCACACCACTCCCACAGCGTTACACCACTGCCCACACCACTCCCAAAGCGCTGCACCACTGCTCACACCACTCCCACAGTGCTACACCACTGCCCACACCACTCCCACAGCGTTACACCACTGCCCACACCACTCCCAAAGCGCTGCACCACTGCTCACACCACTCCCACAGAACTACACCACTGCCCACACCACTCCCACAGCGCTACACCACTGCCCACACTGCTCCCGCAGCAACACACCACTGCTCACATCACTCCCACAGATTTACACCAAAGCCCACAACACTCCCACAGCGCTACACCACAACGCACACCAATCTCACAGCGTTACACCACAACCCACACCACTCCCACAGCGCTACACCACTGCCCACACCACTCCCGCAGTTCCACTCCACAACCCACACCACACACACAATGCTAAACTAATGCCAACAACACTCCCACAGCGCAACACCACTGCCCACACAACTCCAGGAGCACTACACCACTACCCACACCAATCCCACTGCGCTACACCACTGCCCACGCAACTCCCACGGCTTAAGACCACAACCCACACCACACCCACAGAGCTACACCACTGCCCATGGCACACCCGCAGCGCTACACCACTGCCCACACCACTCCCCCAGCGCTACACCACTGCCAACACCACTCCCACAGCGCTACACCACTGCCCGCACATCTCCCACAGCACTACACCACTACCCACACCACTCCCACAGCGCTACACAACAACACACACCATTCCGACATCGCTACACCACTGCCCACACCACTTTCGACTCCACATCTCACACCACACATACAGCGCTAATCCAATGCCCACACCACTCCCACAGCACTAGACGAATGCCCACACCACTGCCAAGCGTTAAACTAACGCCCACAACACTCCCACAGCGCAACACTACTACCCACACCACTCCCACTGCGCTACACTACTACCCACACCACTCCCACAGCGCTACACCACTGCCCACACCACTCCCACAGCGCTACACTACTACCCACACCACTCCCACAGCGCTACACCACTGCCCACACCACTACCACAGCGCTACACCACAACCGACAGCACACCCACAGCACTACACCACTGCCCACACCACTCCCACAGCACTACACCACTGCCCACACCACTCCCACAGCACTACACCACTGCCCACACCACTCCCACAGCGCTACACTACTACCCACACCACACCCGCAGCGCTACACCACTGCCCAAACCATTCCCACAGCTCTACACCGCTGCCCACACCACTCCCACAGCGCTACACAACTGCCCACGCCACTCCCGCAGTTCTACTCCACAACCCACACCACACATAAAGCGCTAAACTAATGCCCACAACACTACCACAGCGATACACTACAACACACGCCACTCCCACAGCGCTATACAACTGCCCATACCACACCCACAACGTTACACCACTGCCCAAACCATTCCCACAGCTCTACACCGCTGCCAACACCACTCCCACAGCGCTGGACCACTGCCCACTCTTCTCCCGCAGCGCTACACCACAGCCCACACCACTCCCACAGCTCAACACCACTGTCCACTCCACTCCCACAGCGCTACACCACAACCCACGCCACTCCCACAGAGATACACCACTGCCCACACCACTCCCACAGCGCTACACCACAGCCCACACCACTCCCACAGCTCAACATCACTGTCCACTCCACTCCCACAGCGCTACACCACAACCCACGCCACTCCCACAGAGATACACCACTGCCCACACCACTCCCACAGCGCTACACCTCTGCCCACACGACTCCCACAGCTCTACACCACTGCACACACCACCCCCACAGCGCTACACCACTGCCCAAACCATTCCCACAGCTCTACACCGCTGCCCACACCACTCCCACAGCTCTAAACCACTGCCCACGCCACTCCCGCAGTTCTACTCCACAACCCACACCACACACAAACCGCTAAACTAATGCCCACAACACTACCACAACACTACATCACTGCACACACCACTCCCACAGCCCTACACTAATGTCCACACCACTCCCACAGCGCTACACTAATGCCCACACCACTCCCAAAGCACTACACCACTGCCCACACCACTCCCACAGCGCTACAATAATGCCCACACCATTACCTCAGCGATACACTAATGCCCACACCACTCCCGCAGCGTTAAACCAATGCCCACAACACTGCAGCATCACAACACCACTGCCCACGCCACTCCCACAGCCCTACACCACTGCCCACGCCACTCCCGCAGGTCTACACCACAACCCACACCACTCACAAAGCGCTACACTAATGCCCACACCACTCCCGCAGCGTTAAACCAAAGCCCACAACACTCCAGCAGCACTACACCACTAAGCACACCACTCCCACAGCGCTACACCACTGACAACACCACTCCCGCAGCTCTACTCCACAACCCACACCATTCCCGTAGCGCTACTCTAATGCCCACACCACTCCCACAGCGCTACACAACTGCCCATACCACACCCGCAGCATTACACCACTGCCCACGTCTCTCCCACAGCGCTACACCACTGTCCACACCACTTAAACAGCACTACACCACAACCGACTCCAATCCCACAGCGCTACACCACTGCCCAAACAACTCGCACAGCGTTACACCACAACCCACACCAGACCCACAGCACTACACTACTGCCCACACCACTCCCACAGCGCTACACCAAAACCCACACCAATCTCACAGCGTTACTCCACAACCCACACCACTCCCGCAGCGCTACACCACTGCAAACACCACTCCCGCAGTTCCACTCCACAACTCACACCACACATACAGTGCTAAGCTAATGCCCACAACACTCCCACAGCGCAAAACCAATGCCCACACCATTCCCACAGCGCTACACCACTGCCCACACCACTCCCACAGCGCTATACGACTGCCCACACCACTCCCGCAGCGCTAAACCACTGCCCACATCACTCCCGCTGAGCTACACCACAACCCACACAAATTCCGCAGCGCTACACCACTGCCCACACCAGTCCTGCAGCTCTACTCCACAACCCAAACCACACACACAGCGCTAAACGAACGCCCACCCCATTCCCACAGGACTACACCACCGCCCACACCATTCCCACAGCACTACCCCACTGCCCACACCATTCCCACAGCACTACACCACTGCCCACACCACTCCCACAGCGCTACACCACTGACCACACCACTCCAGCAGCATTACACCACTGCCCACACCACTCCCACAGCGCTATACGACTGCCCACACCACTCCCGCAGCGCTAAACCACTGCCCACACTACTCCCACAGAGCTACACCACTGCCCACATCACTCCCACAGAGCTACACCACTGCCCACATCACTCCCGCTGAGCTACACCACTGCCCACATCACTCCCGCTGAGCTACACCACTGCCCACATCACTCCCGCTGAGCTACACCACAACCCACACAAATTCCGCAGCGCTACACCACTACCCACACCACTACTGCAGCGCTACACCACTGCCCACACCAGTCCTGCAGCTCTACTCCACAACCCAAACCACACACACAGCGCTAAACGAACGCCCACCCCATTCCCACAGGACTACACCACCGCCCACACCATTCCCACAGCACTACCCCACTGCCCACACCACTCCCACAGGGCTACACCGCTGCCCACACAACTCCCGCAGCATTACACCACTGCCCACACCACTCCCACAGCACAACACCACTGCCCACACCACTCCCACAGCGCCACACTAATGCCCAGAACACTCCCACAGCGCTACACTAATGCCCACACCACTCCGACAGCGCTACACTAATGCCCACACCACTCCCACCGCGTTAAGCCAATGCCAACACCACTGCAGCAGCACTACACCGCTGCCCACGCCAATCCCACAGCGCTACACCACTGCCCAAGCCGCTCACACAGCGCTACACCACTGCCCACACCACTCCCACAGCGCTACACCACTGCCCACACCACTCCCAGAGCGCTACACCACTGCCCAAGCCACTCCCACAGCCCTACACCACTGCCCACGCCACTCCCACAGCGATACACCACTGTGCACAATATTCCCGCAGCCCTACACCAGTGCCTACATCAACCCCACAGCACTACAACATTACCCACACCATTCCCACAGCACTACACCACCGCCCACACCACTCCCACAGCGCTGCACCACTGCCCACATTACTCCGGCAGCGCCACACCACTGCCCACACCACTCCCACAGCGCTGTACCAGTGCCCACACTACTCCCGCTGCAACACACCACTGTCCACATCACTCCCACAGAATTACACCAAAGCCTACAACACTCCCACAGCACTACACCACTGCCCACACCACTCCCACAGAATTACACAAATGGCCACACCACTCCCACAGCACTACACCACAGCCCACACCACTCCTGCAGCGCTACACCACTACCCACACCACTCCCACAGCGCTACACCACTGCCCACACCAATCTCACAGCGTTACACCACAACCCACACCACTCGCACAGCGCTACACTACTGCCCACACAACTCCCGCAATTCCACTCCACAACCCACACCACACACACACTCTTAAACTAATGCCCACAACACTCCCAAAGCACAAAACCAATGCCCACACCACTCCCGCAGTGCTAGACGAATGCCCAAACCACTGCCACAGCGCTACACTAATGCCCACAACACTCCCACAGCACTACACTGCCCATACCACTCCCGCAGCGTTAAATCAATGCCCACACCATTCCCGCAGCGCTACACCACCATCCAAACCACTCCCGCAGTGCTACACCACTACCCACACCACTCCCATAGAGCTACACCACAGCCCACGCCACATCCGCAGCGCAACACCACAGCCCACACCACTCCCACAGCACTACACCACTGCCCACACCACTCCCACAGCGTTACACCACTGCCCACACCACTCCCAAAGCGCTGCACCACTGCTCACACCACTCCCACAGTGCTACACCACTGCCCACACCACTCCCACAGCGTTACACCACTGCCCACACCACTCCCAAAGCGCTGCACCACTGCTCACACCACTCCCACAGAACTACACCACTGCCCACACCACTCCCACAGCGCTACACCACTGCCCACACTGCTCCCGCAGCAACACACCACTGCTCACATCACTCCCACAGATTTACACCAAAGCCCACAACACTCCCACAGCGCTACACCACAACGCACACCAATCTCACAGCGTTACACCACAACCCACACCACTCCCACAGCGCTACACCACTGCCCACACCACTCCCGCAGTTCCACTCCACAACCCACACCACACACACAATGCTAAACTAATGCCAACAACACTCCCACAGCGCAACACCACTGCCCACACAACTCCAGGAGCACTACACCACTACCCACACCAATCCCACTGCGCTACACCACTGCCCACGCAACTCCCACGGCTTAAGACCACAACCCACACCACACCCACAGAGCTACACCACTGCCCATGGCACACCCGCAGCGCTACACCACTGCCCACACCACTCCCCCAGCGCTACACCACTGCCAACACCACTCCCACAGCGCTACACCACTGCCCGCACATCTCCCACAGCACTACACCACTACCCACACCACTCCCACAGCGCTACACAACAACACACACCATTCCGACATCGCTACACCACTGCCCACACCACTTTCGACTCCACATCTCACACCACACATACAGCGCTAATCCAATGCCCACACCACTCCCACAGCACTAGACGAATGCCCACACCACTGCCAAGCGTTAAACTAACGCCCACAACACTCCCACAGCGCAACACTACTACCCACACCACTCCCACTGCGCTACACTACTACCCACACCACTCCCACAGCGCTACACCACTGCCCACACCACTCCCACAGCGCTACACTACTACCCACACCACTCCCACAGCGCTACACCACTGCCCACACCACTACCACAGCGCTACACCACAACCGACAGCACACCCACAGCACTACACCACTGCCCACACCACTCCCACAGCACTACACCACTGCCCACACCACTCCCACAGCACTACACCACTGCCCACACCACTCCCACAGCGCTACACTACTACCCACACCACACCCGCAGCGCTACACCACTAACCACAACACTCCCACAGCGACAGACCAATACCCACACCACTCCCACAGCGCTACATCACAACCCGCGCCACTCCCACAGCGCCACACAACTGCCCACGCCACTCCCACAGCGCTACACCACTGCAGACACCTCTCCCAGAGCGTTACACTACAGCCCAAACCACTCCCACAGCGTAACACGACTGCCAAAACCACGCCAGAAGCGCTACACCACTAACCACACCACGCCCGCAGCGCCAAACCACTACCCACACCACTCCCACAGCACTACACCACTGCGCACACCACTCCCGCAGCGCTACACCACTGCCCACACCACTCCCGCAGCGCTACACCACTGCGCACACCACTCCCACAGCGCTACACCACTACCCACACCACTCCCGCAGCGCTACACCACTACCCACACCACTCCCGCAGCACTACACTAATGCCCACACCACTCCCGCAACTCTACTCCACAACCCACACCACTCCCACAGCGCTACACCACTGCCCAAACCACGCCCACAGCACTACACCACAACCCACACCACTCCCACAGCACTACACCACAACCCACACCACTTCCACAGCTCTACACCACTACCCACAACACGCCCACCGCGCTACACCACTGCCCACACCACTCACACATCGCAACACCACTACACATACCACTCCATAGAGCTCCACCACTACCCACAGCACTCCCACAGCGCTACACTACTTCCCACACCACTCCCACGGCGCTAAACCACTGCCTACACCACTCCCGCAGCGCTACACCACTGCCCACAACGCTCCCACAGCACTACACCACTGATGCCCTCCACAATACCACACCGCTAAACTAACGCCCACACTATTCCCATAGCGCTAAACTAATGCCCACACCACTCCCACAGCGCTACACTAATGCCCACACCACTCCCACAGCGTTAAACCAATGCCCACACCACTCCCACAGCGTTAAACCAATGCCCGCACCACTCCCACAGCACTACACCACTGCCCACACCACTCCCACAGCGCTACTCCACAACCCACACCACACACAAACCCCTAACATAATGCCCACAACAGACCCACAGCGTTAAACCAAGGCCCACACCGCTCCTACAGCGATACACCACAACCCACGCCACTCCCACAGCGCTACACCACTGCACACGCCACTCCCGCAGCGCTACACCACTGCCCATACCACACCCGCAGCTCTACTCCACAACGCAAACCGCACACACAGCGCTAAACTAATGCCCACAACACTCCCACAGCACTACACCACTGCCCACACCGCTCCCACAGCGCTACATCACTGCCTAAACCACTCCCAAAGCTCTACACCGCTGCCCACACCACTCTCAAAGCACTACACCACTGCCTAAACCACTCCCAAAGCTCTACACCACTGCCCTCACCACTCCCACAGCACTACACCACTGCCCAAACCACTCCAAAAGCTCTACACCACTGCCCACACCACAACCACAGCAGTACACCACTGCCCCACACCACTCCCACAGCGTTAGACCACTGCCCACACCACTCCCACAGCGCTACACAACTGACCACACCACACCCACAGGGCTCGACCACTGCCCACACCACTCCCGCTGCGCTACACAACTGCCCACACAATCCCCACAACTCTACACCACTGCGCACAACACTCCCACAGCTCTGCAAGGCAACCCACACCACTCCCACAGCGCTAAACCACTGCCCAAACCACTCCCAAAGCACTACATCGCTGCCAACACTACTCCCAAAGCACTACACCACTGCCCAATCCTCTCCCACAGCGCTACACCACTGCCCACACCACTCCGCCGCGCTACACCACTGCCCACACAACTCCCGCAGCATTAAAACACTGCTCACACCTCTCCCACAACGCTTCACCACTGCCCTCACCACACCCGCAGCGCAAAACCGCAACCCACACCACTGCTCACAGCACTCCCGCAGCTATAGTCCACAACCCACACCACACACACAGCGCTAAACTAATGACCACACCACATCCACAGCACTACACCACTGACCACACCACTGCCACAGCGCTACACCACTGCCCACACCTCTCCCACAGCACTACACCACTGCCCACACCACTCCCGCAGCGCTACACCACTGCCCACACCACTCCCGCAGCGCTACACCACTGCCCACACCACTCCCGCAGCATTAAACCACTGCCCACACCAACCCCACAGCGCTACACCAATGCCCTCACCACTCCCGCAGCTCTACACCACTTCCCACACACTCCCAAAGTGCTACACCACTGCCCACACCACTCCCACAGCGCTACACCACAACACACACCAGTCCCACAGCGCTACACCACTGCCCACACACTCCCACAGCACTACACTAATGACCACACCAATCCCACAGCACTACACCACTGCCCACACCAATCCCACAGCAATACACCACTGCCCACACCTCTCCCACAGCGCTACACCACAACACACACCACTCCCAAAGCACTACACCACCCCGCACACACTCCCACAGCACTACACCACTGCTCACACCACTCCCGCAGCTCTAGTCCACAACACACACCACACACACAGCGCTAACCTAATGCCCACACCACTGCCCACACCACTCCCACAGCACTACACCACTGCCCACACCACTCCCAAAGTACTACACCACTGCCCACACCACTCCCACAGCACTACACCACTACACACACCACTCCCACAGCACTACACCACTGCCCACACCAATCCCACAGCGCTACATCACTGCGCAAACCTCTCCAAACGCTCTACACCTCTGCCCACACAACTCCCAAAGCACTACACCACTGCCCAAACCGGTCACAAAGCTCTACACCACGGCCCACACCACTCCCACAGCGCTACACCACTGCCGAAACCACTCCCAAAGCTCTACACCACTGTCCACACCACTCCCACAGCGCTACACCACTGCCCACACAACTTACACAGGAACACACCACTGCCCACACCACTCCCACAGCGCTACACCACTGCCCACACCACTCCGACAGCACTACAGCACTGCCCACAGCACTCCCACAGCGCTACACCACTGCTGAAACCACTCCCAAAGCTCTACACCACTGTCCACACCACTCCCACAGCGTTAGAACACTGCCCACACCACTCCCACAGCGCTACACAACTGCCCACACCACTCCCGCAGCATTAAACCACTGCCGACACCAACCCCACAGCGCTACACAACTGCCCACATCATTCCAACAGCACTTCACCACTGCCCACATTTCTCTCACAGCAGTACACCCCTGCCCACACCTCTCCCACAGACTACACCACAGCCCTCACCACTCCCACAGCGCTACACTAATGCCCACACCACTCCCATAGCGCTACACCCCTGCCCACACCACTCCCACAGCGCTACACCACTGCCCACACCACCCCCACAGCGCTACACCACTGCCCACACCACCCCCACAGCGCTACACCACTGCCCACACCACTCCCACAGCGATACACCACTGCCCACACCACTCGCACAGCGCTACACCACTGCCCAGACCACTCGCACAGCGCTACACCACTGCCCAGACCACCCCCACAGCGCTACACCACTGCCCACACCACTCCCACAGCGCTACACCACAACCCACAACTCGCCCGCTGCGATACACCACTGCCCAAACCACTCCAACAGCACTACACCACAACCCACACCACTCCCACAGCGTTACACCACTGCCCACACCACTCCCACAGCGCTACACCACAACCCACACCACTCCCACAGCGCTACAACACTGACCACACCACTCCCACAGCGCTACACCACTGCCCACATCACTCCTACAGCACTACAATACTGCCCACACCACTACCACAGCACTACACCACTGCCCACACAACTCCCACAGCTCTACAGCACTGCCCACACCACTCCCAGAGCGCTACACCACTGCCCAGACCAATCACACATCTCTAAACCGCTGCCCACACCACTCCCACAGCGCTACACCACTGCCCACACCTCTCCCACAGCACAACACCACTGCCCACACCACTCCCACAGCGCTACACCACTGCCCACACCACTCCCACAGCGCTACACCACTGCCCACACCTCTCCCACAGCACAACACCACTGCCCACACCACTCCAACAGCGCTACACCACTGCCCACACCACTCCCACAGCGCTACACCACAACCCACAACACTCCCACAGCGTTACACCACTGCCCACACCACTCCCACAGCGCTACACCACAACCCACACCACTCCCACAGCGCTACACCACTGCCCACACAACACCCACAGCACTACACCACTGCCCACACCACTCCCACAGCGATACACCACTGCCCACACCACTCGCACAGCGCTACACCACTGCCCACACCACTCCCACAGCGATACACTACTGCCCACACCACTCGCACAGCGCTACACCACTGCCCACACCACTCGCACAGCGCTACACCACTGCCCACACCACACCCACAGCACTACACCACTGCCCACACCACTCCCACAGCGATACACCACTGCCCTCACCACTCCCACAGCGATACACCACTGCCCACACCACCCCCACAGCGCTACACCACTGCCCACACCACTCCCACAGCGCTACACCACTGCCAACACCACTCCCAAAGTATTGCACCAGTGCCCACAACAACCCCGCAGCGCTACACCAGTGCCCACTCCACTCCCACAGCACTACACCACTGCCCACAACACTCCCACAGCACTACACCACTGCCCACAACACTCCCACAGCACTACACCACTGCCCACAACGCTCCCACAGCACTACACCACTGCGCACACCACTCCCACAGCAGTACACCACAGCCCACACAACTACCACAGAGCTACACTACAACCCACACCACTCCCACAGCGCTACACCACTGCCCACACCAATCCCACAGCGCTACACCACTGCCCACACCACTCCCAAAGTATTACATCACTGCACAAAACAACCCCGCAGCGCTACACCATTGCCCACACCACTCCCACAGCACTACACCACTGCGCACACCACTCCCACAGCACTACACCACTGCGCACACCACTCCCACAGCGCTACACCAAAACCCACACCACTCCCACAGCTCTACACCACTGCCCACACAACTACCACAGCGCTACACCATTGCCCACACCACTCCCACAGCACTACCCCACTGCCCAAACCACTCCCACAGTGCTACACCAGTGCCCACACGGCACCCACAGCTCTACACCACTGACCACACCACTCCCACAGCGCTACACCACTGCCCACACCCCTCCCACAGCGTTACACCACTGCCCACACCACTCCCCCAGCGCAACACCACTGCCCACACCATACCACAGCTCTTCACCTCTGCCCAAACCATTCCCACTTCGATACACCACTGCCCACACCACTCCCACAGCACTACACCACTGTACACGCCACTCCCAAAGCACTACACCACTGCCCACACCACTCCCACAGCACTACACCACAACCCACACCACTCCCACAGCTCTACACCACTGCCAACACCACTCCCACAGCTCTACACCACTGCCCACACAACTCCCACAGCGCATCACCACTGCCCACACCACACCCACAGCACTACACCACTGCCCACACCACTCCGACAGCACTACCCCACTGCCCACCCCACTCCCACAGTGTTACACCGCTGCCCACACCACTCCAACAGCGTTACACCACTGCGCACAACACTCCCACAGCGCTACACCAATGCACCCAACGCTCCCACAGCGCCACACCACTGCCCACACCACTCCCACAGCACTAGACCACTGCCCACACCACTCCCACAGCGTTACACCACTGCCCACACCACTCCCAAAGCACTACATCACTGCCCACATCATTCCCAAAGCACTACACCACTGCCCACGCCACTCCCACAGCGTTACATCACTGCCCACATCACTCCCACAGCGCTACACCACTGCCCACACCACTCCCACAGCGCTACATCACTGCCCACACATTCCCAAAGCGCTACACCATTGCCCACACAACACCCACATTGCTACACAACTGCCGACACCAATCCCACAGCACTACCCCGCTGCCCAGACCACTCCCGCAGCGTTACACCACTGCCCACAACGCTCCCACAGCGCCTCACCACTGCCCACACCAGTCCCACACCGCAAAACCACTGCCCACACCACTCCCACAGCACTACACCACTGCCCTCACCACTCCCACAGCGCTACACCACTGCCCACACCACACCCACATCACTACACCACAACCCACACCCCTCCCACAGCGCTACACCACTGCCGACACCACTCCCACCGAGCTACACCACTGCCCACACAACTCCCACAGCGCTACACCACTACCCACACCATTCCCAAAGCGCTACACCACAACCCACACCACTGCACAGCGCTACACCACCGTCTACACCACTCCCACAGCGCTACACCACTGCCCACACCATTCCACAGCGCTACTCCACTGCCCACACCACTCCCACAGCGCAACACCACTGCCCACATCACTCCCACAGCGCTACACAACTGCCCACACCACTCCCACAGCGCAACACCACTGCCCACACCACTCCCACAGCACTACACCACTGCCCACACCTCTCCCACAGCACTACACCACTGCCCACACCACACACACAGCGCTACACCACTGTCCACACCACTCCCACAGCGCTACACCACTGCCCACACCTCTCCCACAGCGCTACACCACTGCCCACACCACACACACAGCGCTACACCACTGCCCACACCATACACACAGCGCTACACCACTGCCCACACCACACACAGCGCTACACCACTGCCCACACCACTCCCACAGCGCCACACTACTGCCCACATCACACCCACAGCGCTACACCAGTGCCCACATCACTCCCACAGCTATACACCACTGCCCACACCACACCAACTGCTCTTCACTACTGCCCACACCACTCCCACAGCACTACACCACTGCCGACACCACTCCCACAGCGCTACACCACTGCCCATACCACTCCCACAGCGCTACACCACTGCGCACACCACACCGTCCTCGCTACACCACCGCCCACACCACTCCCTCAGCTCTACACCAATGCCCACACCACTCCAGCAGCACTGAGGATGTGCTGCAATATTAGAGAGTCAGTAATTGAGGTTGTGCTGCACTATTGGAGTGTCAGTAATTGAGGGTGTGCTGCACTATTGGAGGGTCAGTAATTGAGGGTGTGCTGCACTATTGGAGTGTCAGTATTTGAGGGTGAGCTGCTCTATTGGAGTGTCAGTATTTGAGGGTGTGCTGCACTATTGGAGTGTCAGTAATTGAGGGTGTGCTGCACTATTGGACTGTCAGTAATTGAGGGTGTGCTGCACTATTGTAGTGTCAGTAATTGAGGGTGTGCTGCACTATTGGAGGGTCAGTAATTGAGGGTTTGCTGCACTATTGGAGTGTCAGTTATTGAGGGTGTGCTGCACTATTGGACGGTCAGTAATTGAGTGTGTGCTGCACTATTGGACGGTCAGTAATTGAGGGTGTGCTGCACTATTGGAGTGTCAGTAATTGAGGGTTTGCTGCACTATTGGAGTGTCAGTTATTGAGGGTGTGCTGCACTATTGGACGGTCAGTAATTGAGTGTGTGCTGCACTATTGGACGGTCAGTAATTGAGGGTGTGCTGCACTATTGGAGTGTCAGTAATTGAGGGTGTGCTGCACTATTGGAGTTTCAGTAATTGAGGGTGTGCTGCACTGTTGGAGTGTCAGTAATTGAGGGTTTGCTGCACTATTGGAGTGTCAGTTATTGAGGGTGTGCTGCACTATTGGAGTGTCAGTAATTGAGGGTGTGCTGCACTATTGGAGTGTCAGTTATTGAGGGTGTGCTGCACTATTGGACGGTCAGTAATTGAGTGTGTGCTGCTCTATTGGAGGGTCAGTAATTGAGGGAATTCTGCACTATTGGAGGGTCAGTAATTGAGGGTGTGGCGCACTATTGGATTGTCAGTAATTGAGGGTGTGCTGCACTATTGGAGGTTCAGTATTTGAGGGTTTGCTGCACTATTAGAGGATCAGTAATTGAGGATGTGCTGCACTATTGGAGGTTCAGTATTTGAGGGTGTGCGGCACTATTGGGGTGTTAATGGGACAGAGAGTGAGATCAGGGGGAGGTTCAAGGGACAGAGAGTGAGACCACGGAGAGGTTAAAGGGAAAGAGAGTGAGTTCACGGCAAGGTTAAAGGGTCAGAGAGTGAGATCACGGGGATGTTAAAGGGACAGAGAGTGAGACCCCGGGGAGGTTAAAGGGATAGAGTGAGATCAAGGGGAGGTTAAAGGGACAGAGATTGAGATCACGGGGAGGTTAAAGGTACAGAGAGTGAGATCAAAGGGAGGATAAAAAGACAGAGTGAGATCACGTGGAGGTTAAAGGGGCAGAGATTGAAATCACGGTGAGGTTAAAGGGACAGAGAGTGATCACGAGGATGTTAAAAGGACAGAGAGTGAGATCACGGGGAGGTTGAAGGGACAGAGAGTGAGATCACGGGGAGGTTAAAAGGACAGAGAGTGAGATCACGAGGAGGTTAAGGGGACAGAGAGTGAGATCACGGGGATGTTAAAGGGACAGAGAGTGAGATCACGGGGAGATAAAAGGGACAGAGAGTGAGATCTCAGGGAAGTTAAAGGGACAGAGAGTGAGATCACGGGGATGTTAGAGGGACAGAGAGTGAGATCACGGGGATGTTAAAGGGACAGAGAGTGATCACGGGGAGGTTAAAGGGACAGAGAGTGAGATCACGTGGAGGTTAAAGGGACAGAGAGTGAGATCACGTGGAGGTTAAAGACCAGAGGCTGAGATCACAGGGAGGTTAAAGAGACAGAGAGTGAAATCACGTGGAGGTTAAAGGGGCAGAGAGAGAGATCACGGGGATGTTAAAGGGACAGTGAGTGAGATCACGGGGAGGTTAAAGGGACAAAGAGTGAGATCACAGGAAGGTTAAACGTACACAGAGTGAGATCACGGGGAGCGAATTTGGACTGTGAGTGAGATCACGGGGATGTTAAAGGGACAGAGAGTGAGATCACGGGGAGGTTAAAGGGACAGAGAGAGAAATCACGGGGAGGTTAAAGGGACAGAGAGTGAGATGACGGGAAGGTTAAAGGGACAGAGATTGAGAACACTGGGAGCTTTAAGGGGCAGAGAGTGAGATCACGGGGCAGATAAATGGACAGAGACTGAGATCACGGGGAGGTTAAGGGGACAGAGAGTGAGATCACTGGGAGCTTAAAGGGAAAGAGAGTGAGATCAAGGGGACGTTTTAGGTACTGAGAGTGAGAATACGGGGAGGTTAACGGGACAGAGAGTGAGCTCATGGGGAGGTTAAAGGGACAGTGAGTGAGATCACGGGGAGGTTATAGGGACAGAGTGTGAGATCACGGGGAGGATAAAGGGAAAGAGAGTTAGATCACGGGATGTTTAAAGGGACAGAGAGTGAGATCACGAGGAATTTAAAGTGGCAGAGAGTGAGATCACGGTGAGGTTAAAGGGACAGAGAGTGATCACGAGGAGGTTAAAGGGACAGAGAGTGAGATCACGGGGAGGTTAAAGGGACAGAGTGTGAGACCACGGGGAGGTTAAAGGGGCTGAGAATGAGATCACGGGGTGGTTAAAGGGACAGAGAGTGAGATCACGGGGACGTTAAAGGAACAGTAAGTGAGATCACGGGGAGTTTAAAGGGAAAGAGAGTGAGATCATGGGGAGGTTAATGGGACAGAGAGTGAGATCACGGGGACGTTAAAGGGGCTGTAAGTGAGATCACGGGTAGGTTAAAGGGACTGATATTGAGATCACTGGGAGGTTAAAGGGACAGAGATTGAGATCACGGGGAGTTTAAAGGGACAGAGAGTGAGATCACGGTGACGTTAAAGGGACAGAGAGACAGATTACAGGGATGTTAAACGAACACAGAGTGAGATCACGGGGAGGTTAACGGGACTGTGAGTGAGATCACGGGGTGATTAAAGGGACAGAGTGTGAGATCACGCGGAGTTTAAAGGGACAGAGAGTGAGATCACGCGGAGTTTAAAGGGACAGAGTTTGAGATCACGGGCCAGTTAAATGGACAGATCGTGAGATCACGGGGATGTTAAAGGGACAGAGAGTGAGATCACGGGGAGGTTAATGGGACAGTGAGTGAGATCACGAGGAGTTTAAAGGGATAGAGAATGAGATCACGTGGATGTTAATGTGAATGAGAGTGAGATCACGAGGAGGTTAATGGGACAGAGAGTGAGATCACGGGGAGTTTAAAGGGACAGAGAGTGATCACGGGGAGGTTAAAGGGACAGAGAGTGAGATCACGTGGAGGTTAAAGGGACAGAGAGTGAGATCACGTGGAGGTTAAAGACCAGAGGCTGAGATCACAGGGAGGTTAAAGAGACAGAGAGTGAAATCACGTGGAGGTTAAAGGGGCAGAGAGAGAGATCACGGGGATGTTAAAGGGACAGTGAGTGAGATCACGGGGAGGTTAAAGGGACAAAGAGTGAGATCACAGGAAGGTTAAACGTACACAGAGTGAGATCACGGGGAGCGAATTTGGACTGTGAGTGAGATCACGGGGATGTTAAAGGGACAGAGAGTGAGATCACGGGGAGGTTAAAGGGACAGAGAGAGAGATCACGGGGAGGTTAAAGGGACAGAGAGTGAGATGACGGGAAGGTTAAAGGGACAGAGATTGAGAACACTGGGAGCTTTAAGGGGCAGAGAGTGAGATCACGGGGCAGATAAATGGACAGAGACTGAGATCACGGGGAGGTTAAGGGGACAGAGAGTGAGATCACTGGGAGCTTAAAGGGAAAGAGAGTGAGATCAAGGGGACGATTTAGGTACTGAGAGTGAGAATACGGGGAGGTTAACGGGACAGAGAGTGAGCTCATGGGGAGGTTAAAGGGACAGTGAGTGAGATCACGGGGAGGTTATAGGGACAGAGTGTGAGATCACGGGGAGGATAAAGGGAAAGAGAGTTAGATCACGGGATGGTTAAAGGGACAGAGAGTGAGATCACGAGGAATTTAAAGTGGCAGAGAGTGAGATCACGGTGAGGTTAAAGGGACAGAGAGTGATCACGAGGAGGTTAAAGGGACAGAGAGTGAGATCACGGGGAGGTTAAAGGGACAGAGTGTGAGACCACGGGGAGGTTAAAGGGGCTGAGAATGAGATCACGGGGTGGTTAAAGGGACAGAGAGTGAGATCACGGGGACGTTAAAGGAACAGTAAGTGAGATCACGGGGAGTTTAAAGGGAAAGAGAGTGAGATCATGGGGAGGTTAATGGGACAGAGAGTGAGATCACGGGGACGTTAATGGGGCTGTAAGTGAGATCACGGGTAGGTTAAAGGGACTGATATTGAGATCACTGGGAGGTTAAAGGGACAGAGAGTGAGATCACGGGGAGTTTAAAGGGACAGAGAGTGAGATCACGGTGACGTTAAAGGGACAGAGAGACATATTACAGGGATGTTAAACGAACACAGAGTGAGATCACGGGGAGGTTAACGGGACTGTGAGTGAGATCACGGGGTGATTAAAGGGACAGAGAGTGAGATCACGCGGAGTTTAAAGGGACAGAGTGTGAGATCACGGGCCAGTTAAATGGACAGATCGTGAGATCACGGGGATGTTAAAGGGACAGAGAGTGAGATCACGGGGAGGTTAATGGGACAGTGAGTGAGATCACGAGGAGTTTAAAGGGATAGAGAATGAGATCACGTGGATGTTAATGTGAATGAGAGTGAGATCACGAGGAGGTTAATGGGACAGAGAGTGAGATCACGGGGAGTTTAAAGGGACAGAGAGTGAGATCACGGGGAGGGTAAAGGGACAGAGAGTGAGATCACGGGGATGTGAAAGGGACAGAGAGTGATCAAGGGGAGGTTACAGTGACAGAGAGTGAGATCACGGGGAGGTTAAAGGGACAGAGAGTGAGATCACGGGGAGCTTAAAGGGATAGAGTGATATCAAGAGGAGGTTAAAGTGACAGAGAGTGAGATCACGGGGATTTTAAGGGGACAGAGAGTGAGATCACGGGGCGGTTAAAGGGCCAGAGACTGAGATCACGGGTAGGTTAAAGAGACAGAGCGTGAAATCACGTGGATGTTAAAGGGACAGAAAGAGAGATCAGGGGATGTTAAAGGGACAGTGAGTGGCATTACGGGGAGGTTAAACGTAAGCAGAGTGAGATCGCGGGGAGGGTAACGGGACTGTGAGTATGAGATCACGGAGACGATAAAGGGACAGAGAGTTAGATCACGGGATGGTTAAAGGGATAGAGAGTGAGATCACGAGGATGTTAAAGGGGCAGAGAGTGAGATCACGGGGAGGTTAAAGTGACAGAAAGTGATCACGAGGAGGTTAAAGGGACAGAGAGTGAGATCACGGGGAGGTTAAAGGGACAGAGAATGAGATCATGGGGAGGTTAAAGGGACAGAGAGTGAGATTACGAGGAGGTTAAGGGGACAGAGAGTGAGATGACGGGGAGGTTAAAGGGACAGGGAGTGAGATCACGGGGAGGTTAAAGGGACAGAAGGTGAGATCATGGGGAGGTTAAAGGTACAGAGAGCGATCACGGGGAGATTAAAGTGACAGAGAGGGAGATCACGGTGACGTTAAAGGGACAGTAAGTGAGATCACGGGGAGGTTAAAGGGACCGAGTGAAGATCACGGGTAGGTTAAAGGGACAGAGTATGAGATCACGGGGAGGATAAAGGGACAGAGAGTGAGATTACGGGGAGGTTAAAGAGACAGAGAGTGAGTTCTCGGGGAGGTTAAAGGGACAGAGAGTGAGTTCTCGGGGAGGTTAAAGTGACAGAGAGTGAGATCACGGGGTGATTAAAGGGACAGAGTGTGAGATCACGGGGAGGTTAAAGGGACAGAGAGAGAGTTCTCGGGGAGATTAAAGGGACGGAGAGTGAGATCACGGGTAGTTTAAAGGGACAGAGTGTGATATCACGGGGCGGTTAAAGGTACAGAGAGTGAGATCACGGGGATGTTAAAGGGACAGAGAGTGAGATCACGGGGAGGTAAAAGGGACAGTGAGTGAGATCACGGGGAATTTCAAGGGACAGATTGAAGATCACGGGGAGGTTAAAGGGTCAGAGATTGAGATCGGGCACATTTCAAGGGACAGAGAGTGAGATCACGGAGAGGTTAAAGGGACAGAGAGTGAGTTCTCGGGGAGGTTAAAGGGACTGAGAGTGAGATCACGGGGAGTTTAAAGGTACAGAGAGTGATTTCACGGGTAGGTTAAAGGGACTGATATTGTGATCACGGAGAGGATAAAGGGCCAGAGATTGAGATCACTGGGAGGTTAAAGGGACACAGAGTGAGATCAAGGGCGGATAAAGGGGCAGAGACTGAGATCACGGGAAGGTTAAAGGGACAGAGAGTGAGATCACAGGGATGTTAAAGGTACAGAGAGAGAGATCACGGGGTGTTTAAAGGGACAGAGAGTGAGATCACGGGGAGGTTAAAGGGACAGAGAGAGAGATCACAGGGAGGTTAAACGTACACAGAGTGAGATCACGGGGCGGTTAAATGGACAGAGACTGAGATCACGAGGATGTTAATGGGACAGTGAGTGAGATCACGAGGAGTTTAAAGGGATAGAAAATGAGATCACGTGGACTTTAATGGGTATGAGAGTGAGATCACGGGGAGGTTAATGCGGCAGAGATTGAGAACACTGGGAGGTTAAAGGGACAGAGAGTGAGAACACGGGGAGGTTAAAGGGACAGTGAGTGAGATCAAGGGGAGGTTAAAGGGACAGAGAGTGAGATCATGGGAAGTTTAAAGGGGCAGAGTGTGAGATCACGGGGAGGTTAAAGGGACTGAGAGTGATTTCACGGGGTGGTTAAAGTGACAGAGAGTGAGATCACGGGGAGGTTAACGGGACAGATAGTGAGATCATGGGGAAGTTAAAGTGACACAGAGGAAGATCACGGTGACGTTAAAGGGACAGTAAGTGAGATCACGGGGAGGTTAAAGGGACCGAGTGAAGATCACGGGTAGGTTAAAGGGACAGTGTGTGAGATCACGGGGAGGATAAAGGGACAGAGAGTGAGATTAGGGGGAGGTTAAAGAGACAGAGAGTGAGTTCTCGGGGTGGTTAAAGGGACAGAGAGTGAGTTCTCGGGGAGGTTAAAGTGACAGAGAGTGAGATCACGGGGAGATTAAAGGGACAGAGTGTGAGATCACGGGGAGGTTAAAGGGACAGAGAGTGAGTTCTCGGGGAGGTTAAAGGGACAGAGAGTGAGATCACGGGGAGGTTAAAGGGACAGAGAGTGAGATCACGGGGAGTTTAAAGGGACAGAGTGTGAGATCACGGAGCGGTTAAATGGACAGATAGTGAGATCACGGGGATGTTAAAGGGACAGAGAGTGAGATCACGGGGAGGTAAAAGGGACAGAGAGTGATATCAGGTACAGTGAAAGGGACAGAGAGTGAGTTCTCGGGGAGGGTAACGGGACTGTGAGTGAGATTACGGGGATGTTAAAGGGACAGAGAGAGAGATCACAGGGAGGTTAAACGTATACAGAGTGAGATCACGGGGAGGTTAACGGGACTGTGAGTGAGATCACGGGGTGGTTAAAGGGATAGAGAGTGAGATCACGAGGATGTTAAAGGGGCAGAGAGTGAGATCACGGGGAGTTTAAAGGGACAGAGAGTCAGATCACGTGGAGGTTAAAAGAACAGAGAGTGAGATCACGGGGTGGTTAAAGGGACAGTGAGTGAGGTCACGGGGTGGTTAAAGGGACATAGAGTGAGATCACGGGGAGGTTAAAGGGACAGAGATTGAGATCACGGGGAAGTTAAAGGAAGAGAGAGTGAGGTCACGGGTAGGTTAAAGGGACATAGAGTGAGATCACGGGGAGGTTAAAGGGACAGAGAGTGAGATCACGGGAAGGTTAAAGGGACAGAGAGTGAGAACACTGGGAAGTTAAAGGGGCAGAGATTGAGATCACTGGGAGGTTAAAGGGGCAGAGATTGAGATCACAGGGAGGTTAAAGGGACAAAGTGAGAGATCACGGGGAGTTTAAAGGTTTAGAGAGTGAGATCAAGGGGAGGTTAAAGGTACAGAGAGTGATCACGAGGAGGTTAAAGGGACAGAGAGTGAGATCACGGGTAGGTTAAAGGGAGAGAGCGTGCGATCATGGGAGACTAAAGGTACAGAGAGTGATTACGAGGAGGTTAAAGGGGCAGAGAGCGAGACCACGGGGAGGTTAAAGGGACAGAGAATGAGATCATGGGGAGTTTAAAGGGAGAGAGAGTGAGATTACGGGGAGGTTAATAGGACAGAGAGTGAGTTCCCGGGAGGGTTAAAGGGACAGAGAGTGAGATCACGGGTAGGTTAAAGGGACAGAGAGTGAGGTCACGGTGAGGTTAAAGGGAGAGAGAGTGAGATCACGGGGAGGTTAAAGGGACTGAGAGTGAGATCACGGACAGGCTAAAGGCACAGAGAGTGAGATCATGGGGAGGTTAAAAGGACAGAGAGTGTGATCACGGGGAGGTTAAAGGGACAGAGAGTGAGTTTACTGGGAGGTTAAAGGGACAGAGATTGAGATCAAGGGATGGTAAAAGGGACAGAGTGTGATCACGGGGAGGTTAAAGGGACAGAGAGTGAGATCACGGGGAGGTTAAAGGGACAGAGAGACATCAAGCGGAGGTTAGAGGGACAGCGAGTGAGATCACTGGGAGGTTAAAGGGGCAGAGATTGAGTTCCCTGGGAGGTTAAAGGGACAGAGAGTGAGGTCACGGGGAGGTTAAAGGGACATAGAGTGAGATCACAGTGAGGTTAAAGGAACAGAGAGTGAGATCAAGGGGAGATTAAAGGGACAGAGAGTGAGATTATGGGGAGGTAAATGGGACAGAGAATGAGATCACGGGATGGTTAAAGGGACAGAGAGTGAGATCACGGGGAGGTTAGATGGACCGAGAGTGTTTATGAGGAGATTAAAGGGACAGAGACTGAGATCACGGGGTGGTTAATGGGACATAGAGAGAGATCACGGGGAGTTTAAAGACGCAGAGATTGAGATCACGGGGAGGTTAAAGGGACGGAGAGTTAGATCAAAGGAATGTTAAAAGGACAGAGAGTGAGAGCACGAGGAGGTTAAAGGGACAGAGAGTGAGATCACAGTAAGGTTAAAGGGACAGAGAGTGAGATCAGGGGGAGGTTAATGGGACAGAGAGTGAGACCACGGGGATGTTAAAGGGTCAGAGAATGAGATCACGGGGAGGTTAAAGGGAGAGAGAGTGAATCCCGGGGAGCTTAAATGGCAGGGAAAGTGATCACTGTGAGGTTAATGGGACAAAGTTGGAGATCACGGGGAGTTTAAAGGGACAGAGAGTGAGATCACTGGGAGGTTAAAGGGACAGAGAGAGAGATCACGGGGAGGTTAAAGAGACAGAGAGTGAGATCACGGGGAGATTAAAGGGACAGACAGTGAGATAATTGGGAGATTAATGGGAAAGAGAGTGAGATCACGGGGAGGTTAAAGGGACAGAGGGACATCAAGCGGAGGTTAGAGGGACAGCGAGTGAGATCACTGGGAGGTTAAAGGGGCAGAGATTGCGTTCACTGGGAGGTTAAAGGGGCAGAGATTGAGATCACGGGGAGGTTAAAGGGACAGAGAGACATCAAGCGGAGGTTAGAGGGAAAGCGAGTGAGATCACTGGGAGGTTAAAGGGGCAGAGATTGTGTTCACTGGGAGGTTAAAGGGGCAGAGATTGAGATCACGGGGAGGTTAAAGGGACAGACATTGAGATCACAGGGAGATTAAAAGGACAGAGAGTTAGGTTACGGGGAGGTTAATGGGACGGAGAGTGAGATCACGGGATGGTTAAAGGGACAGAGAGTGAGATCACGGGGAGGTTAAAGGGACAGAGAGTGAGGTCGCGGGGAGGTTAAAGGGACATAGAGTGAGATCACAGTGAGGTTAAAGGAACAGAGAGAGTGATCAAGGGGAGATTAAAGGGACAGAGAGTGAGATTACGGGGAGGTAAAAGGGACAGAGATTGAGATCACGGGATGGTTATAGGGACAGAGAGTGAGATCACGGGGAGGTTAGATGGACAGAGAGTGTTTACGAGGAGATTAAAGGGACAGACACTGAGATCACGGGGTGGTTAATGGGACATAGAGGGAGATCACGGGGAGTTTAAAGACGCAGAGATTGAGATCACGGGGAGGTTAAAGGGACAGAGAGTTAGATCACAGGAATGTTAAAAGGACAGAGAGTGAGAGCACGAGGAGGTTAAAGGGACAGAGAGTGAGATCACAGTAAGGTTAAAGGGACAGAGAGTGAGATCAGGGGGAGGTTAATGGGACAGAGAGTGAGACCACGGGGATGTTAAAAGGACAGAGGGTGAGATCACGGGGAGGTTAAAGGGACAGAGAGTGAATCACAGGAAGTTTAAATGGCAGGGAAAGTGATCACTGGGAGGTTAATGGGACAAAGTTGGAGACCACGGGGAGTTTAAAGGGACAGAGAGTGAGCTCACGGGAGGTTAAAGAGAGAGAGAGATCACGGGAAGGTTAAAGGGACAGAGAGTGAGATTACGGGGAGGTAAAAGGGACAGAGAGTGAGATTACGGGGAGGTTAAAGGGACAGAGATTGAGATCAAGGGATGGTTAAAGGGACAGAGTGTGATCAAGGGGAGGTTAAAGGTACAGAGAGTGAGGTCACGGGGAGGTTAAAGGGACATAGAGTGAGATCACGGGGAGGTTAAAGGAACAGAGAGTGAGATTACGGGGAGGTTAAAGGGACAGAGATTGAGATCACGGGAAGGTTAAAGGGACAGAGAGTGAGATCACGGAGAGGCTAAAGGGACAGAGAGTGAGATCACGGGGAGGTTCAAGGGACAGAGAGTGAGATTACGGGGAGGTTAAAGGGACAAAGTGAGAGATCACGGGGAGTTTAAAGGTTTAGAGAGTGAGATCAAGGGGAGGTTAAAGGTACAGAGAGTGATCACGAGGAGGTTAAAGGGACAGAGAGTGAGATCACGGGTAGGTTAAAGGGAGAGAGCGTGCGATCATGGGAGACTAAAGGTACAGAGAGTGATTACGAGGAGGTTAAAGGGGCAGAGAGCGAGACCACGGGGAGGTTAAAGGGACAGAGAATGAGATCATGGGGAGTTTAAAGGGAGAGAGAGTGAGATTACGGGGAGGTTAATAGGACAGAGAGTGAGTTCCCGGGAGGGTTAAAGGGACAGAGAGTGAGATCACGGGTAGGTTAAAGGGACAGAGAGTGAGGTCACGGTGAGGTTAAAGGGAGAGAGAGTGAGATCACGGGGAGGTTAAAGGGACTGAGAGTGAGATCACGGACAGGCTAAAGGCACAGAGAGTGAGATCATGGGGAGGTTAAAAGGACAGAGAGTGTGATCACGGGGAGGTTAAAGGGACAGAGAGTGAGTTTACTGGGAGGTTAAAGGGACAGAGATTGAGATCAAGGGATGGTAAAAGGGACAGAGTGTGATCACGGGGAGGTTAAAGGGACAGAGAGTGAGATCACGGGGAGGTTAAAGGGACAGAGAGACATCAAGCGGAGGTTAGAGGGACAGCGAGTGAGATCACTGGGAGGTTAAAGGGGCAGAGATTGAGTTCCCTGGGAGGTTAAAGGGACAGAGAGTGAGGTCACGGGGAGGTTAAAGGGACATAGAGTGAGATCACAGTGAGGTTAAAGGAACAGAGAGTGAGATCAAGGGGAGATTAAAGGGACAGAGAGTGAGATTATGGGGAGGTAAATGGGACAGAGATTGAGATCACGGGATGGTTAAAGGGACAGAGAGTGAGATCACGGGGAGGTTAGATGGACCGAGAGTGTTTATGAGGAGATTAAAGGGACAGAGACTGAGATCACGGGGTGGTTAATGGGACATAGAGAGAGATCACGGGGAGTTTAAAGACGCAGAGATTGAGATCACGGGGAGGTTAAAGGGACGGAGAGTTAGATCAAAGGAATGTTAAAAGGACAGAGAGTGAGAGCACGAGGAGGTTAAAGGGACAGAGAGTGAGATCACAGTAAGGTTAAAGGGACAGAGAGTGAGATCAGGGGGAGGTTAATGGGACAGAGAGTGAGACCACGGGGATGTTAAAGGGTCAGAGAATGAGATCACGGGGAGGTTAAAGGGAGAGAGAGTGAATCCCGGGGAGCTTAAATGGCAGGGAAAGTGATCACTGTGAGGTTAATGGGACAAAGTTGGAGATCACGGGGAGTTTAAAGGGACAGAGAGTGAGATCACTGGGAGGTTAAAGGGACAGAGAGAGAGATCACGGGGAGGTTAAAGAGACAGAGAGTGAGATCACGGGGAGATTAAAGGGACAGACAGTGAGATAATTGGGAGATTAATGGGAAAGAGAGTGAGATCACGGGGAGGTTAAAGGGACAGAGGGACATCAAGCGGAGGTTAGAGGGACAGCGAGTGAGATCACTGGGAGGTTAAAGGGGCAGAGATTGCGTTCACTGGGAGGTTAAAGGGGCAGAGATTGAGATCACGGGGAGGTTAAAGGGACAGAGAGACATCAAGCGGAGGTTAGAGGGAAAGCGAGTGAGATCACTGGGAGGTTAAAGGGGCAGAGATTGTGTTCACTGGGAGGTTAAAGGGGCAGAGATTGAGATCACGGGGAGGTTAAAGGGACAGACATTGAGATCACAGGGAGATTAAAAGGACAGAGAGTTAGGTTACGGGGAGGTTAATGGGACGGAGAGTGAGATCACGGGATGGTTAAAGGGACAGAGAGTGAGATCACGGGGAGGTTAAAGGGACAGAGAGTGAGGTCGCGGGGAGGTTAAAGGGACATAGAGTGAGATCACAGTGAGGTTAAAGGAACAGAGAGAGTGATCAAGGGGAGATTAAAGGGACAGAGAGTGAGATTACGGGGAGGTAAAAGGGACAGAGATTGAGATCACGGGATGGTTATAGGGACAGAGAGTGAGATCACGGGGAGGTTAGATGGACAGAGAGTGTTTACGAGGAGATTAAAGGGACAGACACTGAGATCACGGGGTGGTTAATGGGACATAGAGGGAGATCACGGGGAGTTTAAAGACGCAGAGATTGAGATCACGGGGAGGTTAAAGGGACAGAGAGTTAGATCACAGGAATGTTAAAAGGACAGAGAGTGAGAGCACGAGGAGGTTAAAGGGACAGAGAGTGAGATCACAGTAAGGTTAAAGGGACAGAGAGTGAGATCAGGGGGAGGTTAATGGGACAGAGAGTGAGACCACGGGGATGTTAAAAGGACAGAGGGTGAGATCACGGGGAGGTTAAAGGGACAGAGAGTGAATCACAGGAAGTTTAAATGGCAGGGAAAGTGATCACTGGGAGGTTAATGGGACAAAGTTGGAGACCACGGGGAGTTTAAAGGGACAGAGAGTGAGCTCACGGGAGGTTAAAGAGAGAGAGAGATCACGGGAAGGTTAAAGGGACAGAGAGTGAGATTACGGGGAGGTAAAAGGGACAGAGAGTGAGATTACGGGGAGGTTAAAGGGACAGAGATTGAGATCAAGGGATGGTTAAAGGGACAGAGTGTGATCAAGGGGAGGTTAAAGGTACAGAGAGTGAGGTCACGGGGAGGTTAAAGGGACATAGAGTGAGATCACGGGGAGGTTAAAGGAACAGAGAGTGAGATTACGGGGAGGTTAAAGGGACAGAGATTGAGATCACGGGAAGGTTAAAGGGACAGAGAGTGAGATCACGGAGAGGCTAAAGGGACAGAGAGTGAGATCACGGGGAGGTTCAAGGGACAGAGAGTGAGATTACGGGGAGGTTAAAGGGACAAAGTGAGAGATCACGGGGAGTTTAAAGGTTTAGAGAGTGAGATCAAGGGGAGGTTAAAGGTACAGAGAGTGATCACGAGGAGGTTAAAGGGACAGAGAGTGAGATCACGGGTAGGTTAAAGGGAGAGAGCGTGCGATCATGGGAGACTAAAGGTACAGAGAGTGATTACGAGGAGGTTAAAGGGGCAGAGAGCGAGACCACGGGGAGGTTAAAGGGACAGAGAATGAGATCATGGGGAGTTTAAAGGGAGAGAGAGTGAGATTACGGGGAGGTTAATAGGACAGAGAGTGAGTTCCCGGGAGGGTTAAAGGGACAGAGAGTGAGATCACGGGTAGGTTAAAGGGACAGAGAGTGAGGTCACGGTGAGGTTAAAGGGAGAGAGAGTGAGATCACGGGGAGGTTAAAGGGACTGAGAGTGAGATCACGGACAGGCTAAAGGCACAGAGAGTGAGATCATGGGGAGGTTAAAAGGACAGAGAGTGTGATCACGGGGAGGTTAAAGGGACAGAGAGTGAGTTTACTGGGAGGTTAAAGGGACAGAGATTGAGATCAAGGGATGGTAAAAGGGACAGAGTGTGATCACGGGGAGGTTAAAGGGACAGAGAGTGAGATCACGGGGAGGTTAAAGGGACAGAGAGACATCAAGCGGAGGTTAGAGGGACAGCGAGTGAGATCACTGGGAGGTTAAAGGGGCAGAGATTGAGTTCCCTGGGAGGTTAAAGGGACAGAGAGTGAGGTCACGGGGAGGTTAAAGGGACATAGAGTGAGATCACAGTGAGGTTAAAGGAACAGAGAGTGAGATCACGGGAAGGTTAAAGGGACAGAGAGTGAGATTATGGGGAGGTAAATGGGACAGAGATTGAGATCACGGGATGGTTAAAGGGACAAAGAGTGAGATCACGGGGAGGTTAGATGGACCGAGAGTGTTTACGAGGAGATTAAAGGGACAGAGACTGAGATCACGGGGTGGTTAATGGGACATAGAGAGAGATCACGGGGAGTTTAAAGACGCAGAGATTGAGATCACGGGGAGGTTAAAGGGACGGAGAGTTAGATCAAAGGAATGTTAAAAGGACATAGAGTGAGAGCACGAGGAGGTTAAAGGGACAGAGAGTGAGATCACAGTAAGGTTAAAGGGACAGAGAGTGAGATCAGGGGGAGGTTAATGGGACAGAGAGTGAGACCACGGGGATGTTAAAGGGTCAGAGAATGAGATCACGGGGAGGTTAAAGGGAGAGAGAGTGAATTCCGGGGAGCTTAAATGGCAGGGAAAGTGATCACTGTGAGGTTAATGGGACAAAGTTGGAGATCACGGGGAGTTTAAAGGGACAGAGAATGAGATCACTGGGAGGTTAAAGGGACAGAGAGTGAGATCACGGGAAGGTTAAAGAGACAGAGAGTGAGATCACGGGGAGATTAAAGGGACAGACAGTGAGATCACTGGGAGCTTAAAGGGACAGAGCGTGAGATCACTGGGAGGTTAAAGGGACAGAGAGTGAGATCACTGGGAGGTTAAAGGGGCAGAGATTGATATCACGGGGAGGTTAAAGGGACAAAGCGAGAGATCACGGGGAGTTTAAAGAAGCAGAGATTGAGTTCACTGGGAGGTTAAAGGGGCAGAGATTGAGATCACGGGGAGGTTAAAGGGACAAAGTGAGAGATTATGGGAAGTTTAAAGGGACAGAGAGTGAGATCACGGGGAGGTTAAAGCGACAGAGCGTGAGATCACGGGGAGGTTAAAGGTACAGAGAGTGATCATGAGGAGGTTAAAGGGGCAGAGTGTGGGATCACGGGGAGGTTAATGGGACAGAGAGAGAGATCACGGGGAGGTTAAAGATGCAGAGATTGAGAAAACGGGGAGGTTAAAGGAACAGAGAGTTAGATCACAGGAAGGTTAAAGGGACAGAGAGTGAGAGCACGAGGAGGTTAAAGGGACAGAGAGTGAGATCACAGTAAGGTTAAAGGGATAGAGAGTGAGATCAGGCAAAGGTTAATGGGACAGAGAGTGAGACCACGGGGATGTTAAAGGGACAGAGAGTGAGATCACGGGAAGGTTAAAGGGACAGAGAGTGAGTTAACGGGGAGATTAAATGGGCAGGGAGTGTGATCACGGGGAGGTTAATGGGACAATGTTGGAGATCACTGGGAGTTTAAAGGGACAGAGAGTGAGATCAAGGGAGGTTAAAGAGAGAGAGAGATCACGGGGAGGTTAAAGGGACAGAGAGTGAGATCACGGGGAGGTTAAAGGGACAGAGAGTGAGATCACGGGGAGGTTAAAGGGACAGAGAGTGAGATCACGGGGAGGTTAAATGGACAGAGAGGGAGATCACGGGGCGTTTAAAGTGACAGAGTGAGAGATCACGGGGTGTTTAAAGTGACAGAGAGTGAGATCAGTGGTAGGTTAAAGAGACAGAGAGTGAGATCACGGGGAGATAAAGAGACAGAGAGTGAGATCACGGGGAGATAAAGAGACAGAGAGTGAGATCACGGGGAGATAAAGAGACAGAGAGTGAGATCACGGGCAGGTTAAAGGGACAGACAGTGAGATCATTGGGAGGTTAATAGGAAAGAGAGTGAGATCACAGGGAGGTTAAAGGGACAAAGTGATAGATCACGGGGAGTTTGAAGGTTTAGAGAGTGAGATCAAGGGGTGGTTAAAGGTACAGAGAATGATCACGAGGAGGTTAAAGGGGCAGAGAGTGAGATCAGGGGTAGGTTAAAGGGACAGAGCGTGCGATCATGGGAGATTAAAGGTACAGAGAGTGATTACGAGGAGGTTAAAGGGGCAGACAGCGAGACCACGGGGAGGTTAAAGGGACAGAGATTGAGATCACGGGGTGTTTAAAGGGAGAGAGAGTGAGATTACGGGGAGGTTAATAGGACAGAGAGTGAGTTCCCGGGAGGGTTAAAGGGCATGAGATTGAAATCACGGGGAGGTTAAAGGGACAGAGAGCGAGATCACGGGGAGGTTAAAGGGACAGAGAGTGAGTTTACGGGGAGGTTAAAGGGACAGAGATTGAGATCAAGGGATGGTAAAAGGGACAGAGTGTGATCACGGGGAGGTTAAAGGGACAGAGAGTGAGATCACGGGGAGGTTAAAGGGACAGAGAGTGAGATCACGGACAGGCTAAAGGGACAGAGAGTGAGGTCACGAGGAGGTTAAAGGGACAGAGACTGAGATCACGGGGAGGTTAAATGGACAGAGAGTGATTACGAGGAGATTAAAGGGACAGAGAGTGAGATCAAGGGGAGGTTATGGGACAGAGAGAGAGATCACGGGGAGTTAAAAGAGGCAGAGAGCGAGAATACTGGGAGGTTAAAGGGACAGAGAGTGAGATTAAGGGGAGGGTAAACGGACAGAGAGTGAGATCATGGGAACGATTAAGGGTCAGAGGGTGAGATCACGGGGAGGTTAAAGGGACAGATATTGAGATCACGGGGAGGTTAAAGGGACAGAAAGTGAGATCACGGGGAGTTTAAATGGGCCGGGAGTGAGCGTACTGGGAGGTTAAAGGGACAGAGAGTGAGATCACGGAGAGGTTAAAGGAACAGAGAGTGAGATGACTGTGATGTTAAAGGGACAGAGAGTGAGTTCACGGGAGGTTAAAGGGATAGAGAGTGAGATCAAAGGGATGTTAACGGGAATGAGATTGAGATCACGAGGTGGTTAAAGGGACAGAGAGTGAGATCACGGTGACGTTTAAGGGACATGGAGTGAGGTCACAGTGTGGTTAAAGGGACAGAGAGTGAGATCACTGGGAAGTTAAAGGGACAGAGAGTGAGAGCACGGGGAGGTTAAAGGGACAAGGATTGAGATCACGGGGAGTTTATTGGGACAAAGTGAGAGATCACGGGGAGTTTAAAGGGACAGAGAGTGAGATCACGGGTAGGTTAAAGGGACAGGGAGTGAGATCGTGGGCAGGTTAAAGGGACAGAGAGTGAGATCACGGGGAGGTTAAAGAGTCAGAGATTGAGATCACGTGGAGGTTAAAGGGACAGAGATTGAGATCACGGGGAGGTTAAAAGGACAGTGAGTGAGATTACGGGGAGGTTAATGGGACAGTAAGTGATCACGAGGAGGTTAAAGGGACAGAGAGAGAGATCAAAGGGAGTTTAAAGGGGCAGAGAGTGAGAATACTGGGAGTTTAAAGGGGCAGAGAGTGAGAATACTGGGAGTTTAAAGGGGCAGAGAGTGAAATCACGGAGGGGTTAAAGGAACAGAGAGTGAGATCACGGGTATGTTAAAGAGTCAGAGAATGATATCACGGGGAGGTTAATGGGACAGAGAGTGAGATCATGGGGAGGTTAAATGGACAGAGTTTGGGATCACGGGGAGGCTAAAGGGACAGTGGGTGAGATCACGGGAAGTTTAAAGGGACAGAGAGTGAGAGCACGGGAAGGTAATAGGGGCAGAGAGTGAGAGCACGGGGAGGTTACAGGGACAGAGAGTGAGATGAAGGGAAGGTTAAAGGGACAGAGAGTGAGATCACAGTAAGCTTAAAGGGACAGAGAGTGAGATAATGGGGCTGTAAAAGGGACAGAGAGTGAGATCACGGAAAGGTTAAAGGGACAGAGAGTGAGATCATGGGGAGGTTAAATGGACAGAGATGGGGATCACGGGCAGGCTAAAGGGAGAGGGAGTGAGAGCACGGGAAGGTTAAAGGGACAGAGAGTGAGATCACGGGGAGGCTAAAGGGACAGAGAGTGAGATCATAGGGCGGTTAAAGGGACAGAGAGTGAGATCACAGAAAGGTTAAAGGTACAGAGAGTGAGAGCACGGGGAGTTTAAAGGGACAGAGAGTGAGATGATGGGGAGGTTAAAGGGACAGAGAGTGAGAACATGGGGAGGCTAAAGGGAGAGAGAGTGAGATCACGGGAAGGTTAAAGGGACGGAGAGAGAGAGCACGAGGAGGTTAAAGGGACAGAGAGTGAGATCACAGTAAGGTTAAAGGGACAGGGAGTGAGATCACGGGTAGGTTAATGGGACAAAGTGAGTGATCACGGGGAGTTTAAAGGGACAGAGAGTGAGATCACGGGAGGTTAAAGTGAGAAAGAGATCACGGGGAGGTTAAATGGACAGAGAGTGAGATCACGGGGCGATTAAAGTGACAGAGAGAGAGATCACGGGGTGTTTAAAGTGACAGTGAGTGAGATCAGGGGCAGTTTATAGGTACGTAGATTGAGATCACAGGGAGGTTAAAGGGACAGAGAGTGAGATCACGGGGAGATTAAAGAGACAGAGAGTGAGATAATTGGGAGTTAATGGGAAAGAGAGCGAGATCACGGGTAGGTTAAAGGGACAGAGAGACATCAAGCGGAGGTTAAAGGGACAGCGAGTGAGATCACTGGGAGGTTAAAGGGGCAGAGATTGAGTTCACTGGGAGGTTAAAGGGGCAGAGATTGAGATCACGGAAGCTTAAAGGGACAGAGAGTTAGGCTACGGGGAGGTTAATGGGACGGAGAGTGAGATCACGGGAGGGTTAAAGGGACAGAGAGTGATATCACGGGGAGGTTAAAGGGACAGAGAGTGAGGTCAAGGGGAGGTTAAAGGGACATAGAGTGAGATCACAGTGAGGTTAAAGGAAGAGAGAGTGTGATCAAGAGGAGATTAAAGGGACAGAGAGTGAGATTATGGGGAGGTTAAAGGGATAGAGATTGAGATCACGGGATGGTTAAAGGGACAGAGAGTGAGATCACGGGGAGGTTAGATGGATAGAGAGTGTTTACGAGGAGATTAAAGGGACAGAGAGTGAGATCACGGGGATGTTAAAGGGACGGAGAGTGAGATCACGAGGAGATTAAAGGGTCAGAGATTGAGATCACGGGGATTTTAAAGGGACAGAGAGTGAGATGACGGGGAGGTTAAAGGGACAGAAAGTGAGACCACGGGGGCATTAAATGGACAGAGAGTGATATCACGGGGAGGTTAAATGGACAGAGAGTGAGATCACGGGGAGGTTAAAGGGACAGAGAGTGTGTTCAAGGGGAGGTTAAAGGGACAGTGTTTGAGATCACAAGAAGGTTAAAGGGACAAAGTGAGATCACGGGGAGGTTAAAGGGACAGAGAGTGAGATCACGGGGAGGATTAGGGGACAGAGAATGAGATCAAGGGACATGAGGGAGATCACGGGGAGTTTAAAGACGCAGAGATTGAGATCACGGGGAGGTTAAAGGGACAGAGAGTTAGATCGCAGGAAGGTTAAAAGGACAGAGAGTGAGAGCACGTGGAGGTTAAAGGGACAGAGAGTGAGATCAGGGGGAGGTTAATGGGACAGAGAGTGAGACACCGGGGATGTTAAAGGGATAGAGAATGAGATCACGGGGAGGTTAAAGGGAGAGAGAGTGAATCCCGGGGAGCTTAAATGGGAGGGGAAGTGATCACTGGGAGGTTAATGGGACAAAGTTGGAGACCACGGGGAGTTTAAAGGGACAGAGAGTGAGATCACGGGAGGTTAAAGAGAGACAGAGATCACGGGGAGGTTAAAGGTAGAGAGAGTGAGATTACGGGGAGGTTAAAGGGACAGAGAGTGAGATTACGGGGAGGTTAAAGGGACAGAAATTGAGATCAAGGGATGGTTAAAGGGACAGAATGTGATCATGGGGAGGTTAAAGGGACAGAGGGTGAGGTCACGGGGAGGTTAAAGGGACATAGAGTGAGATCACGGGGAGGTTAAAGGAACAGAGAGTGAGATTACGGGGAGGTTAAAGGGACAGAGATTGAGATCAAGGGATGGTTAAAGGGACAGGGAGTGTGATCTTGGGGAGGTTAAAGGGACAGAGAGTGAGGTCACGGGGATGTTAAAGGGACATAGAGTGAGATCACGGGGAGGTTAAAGGGACAGAGAGTGAGATCACGGAGAGGCTAAAGGGACAGAGAGTGAGGTCACGGGGAGTTTAAAGGTACAGAGAGTGATCACGGGGACGTTAAATGGACATAGTGTGAGATCACGGGGAGGTTAAAGAGACAGAGAGTGAGATCACGGTAGTAGGATAAAGGGACAGAGAGTGATCAAGAGGAGGTTAAAGGGGCAGAGATTGAGTTCACTGGGAGGTTAAAGGGGCAGAGATTGAGATCACGGGGAGGTTAAAGGGACATAGAGTGATATCACGGGGAGGTTAAAGGGACAGAGAGTGAAATCACGGAAAGGCTAAAAGGACAGAGAGTGAGATCACGAGGAGGTTAAAGGGACAGAGACTGAGATCACGGGGAGGTTAAACGGACAGAGAGTGATTACGAGGAGATTAAAGGGACAGAGAGTGAGATCACGGGGAGGTTATGGGACAGAGAGAGCGATCACGGGGAGTTTAAAGAGGCAGAGAGTGAGAATACTGGGAGGTTAAAGGGACAGAGAGTGAGATAACGCTGAGGTTAAAGGAACAGAGAGGGAGATCACGGGGAGGTTTAATGGACAGAGAGTGAGATCACGGGGAGGGTAAAAGGACAGAGAGTGAGATCACGGGAACGATTAAGGGTCAGAGGGTGAGATCACGGGGAGGTTAAGGGGACAGAGATTGAGATCATGGGGAGGTTAAAGGGACAGAGTGTGAGATCATGGGGAGGTTAAAGAGACAGAAAGTGAGATCACGGGGAGTTTAAATGGGCCGGGAGTGAGCATACTGGGAGGTTAATGGGACAGAGAGTGAGATCACGGAGAGGTTAAAGGAACAGAGAGTGAGATCAAGGGGATGTTAACGGGAATGAGATTGAGATCACGAGGAGGTTAAAGGGACAGAGAGTGAGATCACGGTGACTTTTAAGGGACATGGAGTGAGGTCACAGGGTGGTTAAAGGGACAGAGAGTGAGATCACTGGGAAGTTAAAGGGACAGAGAGTGAGATCACGGGGTGGTTAAAGGGACAGAGAGTGAGATCTCGGGGAGGTTAAAGGGGCAGGGAGTGAGATCACGGGGAGGTTACTGGGACAAAGTGAGAGATCACGGGGAGTTTAAAGTGACAGAGAGTGAGATCACGGTAGGTTAAAGGGACAGAGAGTGAGATCATGGGTAGGTTAAAGGGACAGAGAGCGAGACCATGGGGAGGTTAATGGGACAGAGAGTGAGATTACGGGATGGTTAAATGGACAGAGAGTGATTAAAAAGAGATTAAAGGGACAGAGAGTGAGATCACGGGGAGGTTAATGGGACATAGAGGGAGATCACGGGGAGTTTAAAGACGCAGAGATTGAGATCACGGGGAGGTTAAAGGGACAGAGAGTTAGATCACAGGAAGGTTAAAGGGACAGAGAGTGAGAGCACGAGGAGGTTAAAGGAACAGAGAGTGAGATCAAGGGGATGTTAACGGGAATGAGATTGAGATCACGAGGAGGTTAAAGGGACAGAGAGTGAGATCACGGTGACTTTTAAGGGACATGGAGTGAGGTCACAGGGTGGTTAAAGGGACAGAGAGTGAGATCACTGGGAAGTTAAAGGGACAGAGAGTGAGATCACGGGGTGGTTAAAAGGACAGAGAGTGAGATCTCGGGGAGGTTAAAGGGGCAGGGAGTGAGATCACGGGGAGGTTACTGGGACAAAGTGAGAGATCACGGGGAGCTTAAAGTGACAGAGAGTGAGATCACGGTAGGTTAAAGGGACAGAGAGTGAGATCATGGGTAGGTTAAAGGGACAGAGAGCGAGACCATGGGGAGGTTAATGGGACAGAGAGTGAGATCACGGGGAGGTTAAATGGACAGAGAGTGATTAAAAAGAGATTAAAGGGACAGAGAGTGAGATCACGGGGAGGTTAATGGGACATAGAGGGAGATCACGGGGAGTTTAAAGACGCAGAGATTGAGATCACGGGGAGGTTAAAGGGACAGAGAGTTAGATCACAGGAAGGTTAAAGGGACAGAGAGTGAGAGCACGAGGAGGTTAAAGGGACAGAGAGTGAGATCAGGGGGAGGTTAATGGGACAGAGAGTGAGACCACGGGGATGTTAAAGGGACAGAGAGTGAGATCACGGGGAGGTTAAAGGGACAGAGAGTAAATCACAGGAAGTTTAAATGGCAGGGAAAGTCATCACTGGGAGTGTAATGGGACAAAGTTGGAGAACACGGGGAGTTTAAAGGGACATAGAGTGAGATCACGGGAGGTTAAAGAGAGAGAGAGATCACGGGGAGGTTAAAGGGACAGAGAGAGAGATCAGGGAATGTTAAAGAGACAGAGAGTGAGATCAGTGGGAGGTTAATGGGAAAGAGAGTGAGATCACGGGGAGGTTAAAGGGACAGAGAGACATCAAGGGGAGGTTAAAGGGACAGAGAGTGAGAACACTGGGAAGTTAAAGAGGCAGAGATTGAGATCACTGGGAGTTTAAAGCAGCAGAGATTGAGTTCACTGGGAGGTTAAAGGGGCAGAGATTGAGATCACGGGGAGGTTAAAGGGACAAAGTGATAGATTAAGGGGAGTTTAAAGGGACAGATTGTGAGATCAAGGGGAGGTTAAAGGTACAGAGAGTGATCACGAGGAGGTTAAAGGGACAGACAGTGAGCTCACGGGGATGTTAAAGGGACAGAGAGTGAGATCACGGGGAGGTTAAAGGGACAAAGAGTGAATAACGGGAAGTTTAAATGGCAGGGAAAGTGATCACTGGGAGGTTAATGGGACAAAGTTGGAGATCACGGGGAGTTTAAAGGGACAGAGACTGAGATCACAGGAGGTTAAAGAGAGAGAGAGATCACGGGGAGGTTAAAGGGACAGAGAGAGAGATCACGGGGAGGTTAAAGAGACAGAGAGTGAGATCAGTGGGAGGTTAATGGGAAAGAGAGTGAGATCACGGGGAGGTTAAGGGGACAGAGAGTGAGATCATAGGAAGGTTAACGGTACAGAGAGTGAGAGCACGGGGAAGTTACAGGGACAGAGAGTGAGATGATGGGGAGGTTAAAGGGACAGAGAGTGAGAACACGGGGAGGCTAAAGGGACAGAGAGTGAGATCACGGGTAGGTTAATGGGACAGAGAGTGAGAGCACGAGGAGGTTAAAGGGACAGAGAGTGAGATCAGGGGAAGATTAATGGGACAGAGAATGAGGCCACGGGGATGTTAAAGGGACAGGGAGTGAGATCACGGGTAGGTTAATGGGACAAAGTGAGAGATCACGGGGAGTTTAAAGGGACAGAGAGTGAGATCATGGGGAGGTTAAAGGGACAGAGAGTGAGATCACGGGGAGGTTAAATGGACAGAGAGTGAAATCACGGGGTGTTTAAAGTGACAGAGAGAGAGATCACGGGGTGTTTAAAGTGACAGTGAGTGAGATCAGGGGCAGTTTATAGGTACGGAGAGTGAGATCAGGGGGAGGTTAAAGGGAAAGAGAGTGAGATCACGGGGAGGTTAAAGAGACAGAGACTGTGATCACGGGGAGATCAAAGGGACAGACAGTGAGATAATTGGCAGGTTAATGGGAAATAGAGTGAGGTTCAAGGGACAGAGAGACATCAAGCGGAGGTTAAAGGGACAGCGAGTTAGATCACTGGGAGATTAAAGGGGAAGAGATTGAGATCACGGGGAGGTTAAAGGGACAGAGAGTCAGATCACGTGGAGGTTAAACGGACAGAGAGTGATTTCACGGGAAGGTTAAAGTGACAGACATTGAGATCACGGGGAGGTTAAAGGGACAGAGAGTTAGGTTACAGGAAGGTTAATGGGACGGAGAGTGAGATAACGGGAGAGTTAAAGGGACAGAGAGTTAGATCACGGGGAGGTTAAAGGGACAGAGAGTGAGGTCACGGGGAGGTTAAAGGGACATAGAGTGAGATCACGGGGAGGTTAAAGGGACAGAGAGTGTGATCAAGGGGAGGTTAAAGGGACTGAGAGTGAGATTACGGGGAGGTTACAGGGACCGAGATTGAGATCACGGGATGGTTAAAGGGACAGAGAGTGAGATCAGGGGGAGGTTAAATGGACAGAGAGTGATTACGAGGAGATTAAAGGGACAGAGAGTGAGATCACGGGGAGATTAATGGGACAAAGTTGGAGATCACGGGGAGTTTAAAGGGACAGAGAGTGAGATCACGGGAGGTTAAATAGAGAGCGAGATCACGGGGAGGTTAAAGGGACAGAGAGAGAGATCACGGGGAGGTTAAAGAGACAGAGAGTGAGATCAGTGGGAGGTTAAAGGGACAGAGAGAGAGATCACGGGTAGGTTAAAGAGACAGAGAGTGAGATCACGGGGAGATAAAGGGACAGACAGTGAGATCAGTGGGAGGTTAATGGGAAAGAGAGTGAGATCACGGGGAGGTTAAAGGGACAGAGAGACATCAAGGGGAGGTTAAAGGGACAGAGAGTGAGAACACTGGGAAGTTAAAGGGGCAGAGATTGAGTTCACTGGGAGGTTAAAGGGGCAGAGATTGAGATCACGGGGAGGTTAAAGGGACAAAGTGAGAGATCACGGGGAGTTTAAAGAAGCAGAGAGTGAGGTCACGGGGAGGTTAAAGGTACAGAGAGTGATCAAGGGGAAGTTAAAGGGACAGAGAGTGAGATAACGGGGAGGTTAATGGGACAGAGTGAGAGATCACGGGGAGTTTAAAGAGGCAGAGAGTGAGAATACTGGGAGGTTAAAGGGACAGAGAGTGAGATCACGGTGAGGTTAAAGAAACAGAGAGTGAGATCACAGGGAGGTTAAAGGGACAGAGAGTGAGATCACGGGGAGGTTAAAGGGACAGAAGTGAGATTACGGGGAGGTTAAAGGGACAGAAGTGAGATCACTGGGAGGTTAAAGGGACAGAGAGTGAGAGCACGGGGAGGTTAAAGGGACAAGGATTGAGATCACGGGGATGTTAAAGGGACAGAGAGTGAGATCACGGGGAGGTTAAAGGGACAGAGAGTGAGATCTCGGGGAGGTTAAAGGGGCAGGGAGTGAGATCACAGGGAGGTTAATGGGACAAAGTGAGAGATCACGGGGAGTTTAAAGGGACATAGAGTGAGATCACGGTAGGTTAAAGAGAGAAAGAGATCACGGGGATGTTAAAGGGACAGAGAGTGAGAGCAGGGGTAGGTTAAAGGGACAGGGAGAGAGATCACGGGGGGGTTAAAGTGACAGAGAGTGAGATCATGGGCAGGTTAAAGGAACAGAGAGTGAGATCTGGAGCAGTTTAAGGGGACGATGAGTGAGATCAGGGGGAGGTTAAAGGGACAGAGAGTGAGATCACGGAGAGTTTAAAGGGGCAGAGAATGAGATCACGGGAGGTTAAAGGGACAGAGAGTCATCAAGGGGCCGTTAAAGGGACAGAGAGTCAGATCACGTGGAGGTTAAAGGGACAGAGATTGAGATCACGGGGAGGTTAAAGGGACAGTGAGTGTGATTACGGGGAGGTTAATGGGACAGTGAGTGATCACGAGGAGGTTAAAGGGACAGAGAGAGAGATCACGGGGAGTTTAAAGGGGCAGCGAGTGAGAATACTGGGAGGTTAAAGGGTCGGAGAGTGAAATCACGGAGGGGTTAAACGAACAGAGAGTGAGATCACGGGTAGGTTAAAGGGACAGAGAAAGAGATCACGTGGTGGTTAATGGGACAGAGAGTGAGATCATGGGGAGGTCAAATGGACAGAGATTGGGATCACGGGGCGGTTGAAGGGACAGAGAGTCAGATCACTGGGAGGTTAAATGGACAGAGAGTGAGATCATGGGCAGGTTAAAGGGACAGAGAGTGAGATCAGGAGCAGTTTAAGGGGACGATGAGTGAGATCAGGGGGAGGTTAAAGGGACAGAGATTGAGATCACGGGAAGGTTAAAGGAAAAGTGAGTGAGATTACAGGGGAGGTTAATGGGAGAGTCAGTGATCACGAGGTGGTTAAAGGGACAGAGAGAGAGATCACGGGGAGTTTAAAGGGGCAGGGAGTGAGAATACTGGGAGGCTAAAGGGGCAGAGAGTGAAATCATGGAGGGGTTAAACGAACAGAGAGTGAGATCACGGGTAGGTTAAAGGGACAGAGAATGAGATGACGGGGTGGTTAATGGGACAGAGAGTGAAATCATGGGGAGGTTAAATGGACAGAGATTGGGATCACGGGGAGGCTAAAGGGAAAGTGAGTGAGGTCACGGGAAGTTTAAAGGGACAGAGAGTTAGAGCACGGGGAGGGTAAAGGGACAGAGAGTGAGATCACGGGGATGTTGAAGGGACAGAGAACAAGATCACTGGGAGGTTAAAGGGACAGAGAGTGAGATCACGGGGAGGTTAAAGGGACAGAGAGTGAGGTCACGGGGATGTTTAAGGGGCAGAGAGTGAGATCACGGGGAGGTTAAAGGGACAGAGAGTGAGATCACGGGTAGGTTAAAGGGACAGAAAGTGAGATCACGGGGGAGGTTAAAGGTACAGAGAGTGATCACGGGGATGTTAAAGGGACAGAGTGTGAGATCACGGGGAGGTTAAAGAGACAGAGAGTGATATCACGGGGTAGGATAAAGGGACTGACAGTGATCAAGAGGAGGTTAAAGGGACAGAGACAGAGATCACGGGGAGGTTAAACGGACAGAGAGTGATTACAAGGAGATTAAAGGGACAGAGAGTGAGATCACGGGGAGGTTAATGGGACAGAGAGAGAGATCACGGGTAGTTTAAAGAGGCAGAGAGTGAGAATACTGGGAGGTTAAAGGGACAGAGAGTGAGATCACGGAGAGGCTAAAGGGAGAGAGAGTGAGATCACGG